>NW_026599512.1:300000-569185 GCF_023634085.1 Falco cherrug | reverse complement strand
AGCAATGTAAAAACTACCAACAGAATTCGTTCTTGGCACCTTCGCTAGTGGAGTTGTGCATGGGGTGTATTTATTAAAATTTTGTCACCGGCCGAGTCCAAAATTCAGCTGTTCCCCATCTCAGCCCAGAGATCAGGTAGAACAACTATTGTGGTGTCTTTTTGATGCCTACAGTAGCAATGTAAAAACTACCAACAGAATTCCTTCCTGGCACCTTCGCTAGTGGAGTTGTGCATGGGGTGTATTTGGAACATTTTGTCACCGTCCGAGTCCAAAATTCAGCTGTTCCCCATCTCAGCCCAGAAAGCAGGTAGAACAACTTTTGTGGTGCCTTTCAAATGCCTACCAAGGTAGTGTAAAAACTATCAAGAGAACTCTTGTCTGGCACCTTCCCCGGTGGAGTTGTGCCTGGGGTGTATTTATTAAAATTTTTTCACCAGCCGAGTCCAAAATTCAGCGGTTCCCCATCTGAGCCCAGAAAGCAGGTAAAACAACATTTGTGGTGTCTTTCAGGTGCCTACCAAGGTAGTGTAAAAACTACCAGGAGAACTCCTTTCTGGCACCTTCCCCGGTGGAGTTGTGCATGGGGTGTGTTTGGAACATTTTGTCACCAGCCGACTCCAAAATTCAGCTGTTCCCCATCTCAGCCCAGAAAGCAGGTAGAACAACTTTTGTGGTGCCTTTCAGCTGCCTACCAATGTAGTGTAAAAACTACTAAGAGAACTCCTGTCTGGCACCTTCCCCGGTGGAGTTGTGCATGGGGTGTGTTTGGAACATTCTGTCACCAGCCGAGTCCAAAATTCAGCGGTTCCCCATCTCAGCCCAGAGAGCAGGTAGAACAACTTTTGTGGTGTCTTTCAGATGCCTACCAGAGCAATGTAAAAACTTCCAACAGAACTCCTGTCTGGCACCTTCCCCGGTGGAGTTGTGCAGGGGGTGTGTTTGGAACATTTTGTCACCAGCCGAGTCCAAAATTCAGCTGTTCCCCATCTCAGCCCAGAAAGCAGGTAGAACAACTTTTGTGGTGCCTTTCAGGTGCCTACCGGAGCAATGTAAAAACTACCAGGAGAACTCCTGTCTGGCACCTTCCCCGGTGGAGTTGTGCATGGGGTGTGTTTGGAACATTTTGTCACCAGCCGAGTCCAAAATTCAGCGGTTCCCCATCTCAGCCCAGAAAGCAGGTAGAACAACTTTTGTAGTGTCTTTTTGATGCCTACCGGAGCAATGTAAAAACTACCAACAGAATTCCTTCCTGGCACCTTCGCTAGTGGAGTTGTGCATGGGGTGTATTTATTAAAATTTTGTCACCGGCCGACTCCAAAATTCAGCGGTTCCCCATCTCAGCCCAGAAAGCAGGTAGAACAACTTTTGTGGTGTCTTTCAGATGCCTACCAAGGTAGTGTAAAAACTATCAAGAGAACTCTTGTCTGGCACCTTCCCCGGTGGAGTTGTGCATGGGGTGTGTTTGGAACATTTTGTCACCAGCCGAGTCCAAAATTCAGCTGTTCCCCATCTCAGCCCAGAAAGCAGGTAAAACAACTTTTGTGGTGTCTTTCAGGTGCCTACCAAGGTAGTGTAAAAACTACTAAGAGAACTCCTTTCTGGCACCTTCCCCGGTGGAGTTGTGCAGGGGGTGTGTTTGGAACATTTTGTCACCAGCCGAGTCCAAAATTCAGCAGTTCCCCATCTCAGCCCAGAATCCAGGTAAAACAACTTTTGTGGTGCCTTTCAGGTGCCTACCAAGGTAGTGTAAAAACTGCCAACAGAACTCTTGTCTGGCACATTCCCCGGTGGAGTTGTGCATGGGGTGTGTTTGGAACATTTTGTCACCAGCCGAGTCCAAAATTCAGCGGTTCCCCATCTCAGCCCAGAAAGCAGGTAGAACAACTTTTGTGGTGTCTTTCAGATGCCTACCGGAGCAATGTAAAAACTACCAGGAGAACTCGTTTCTGGCACCTTCCCCGGTGGAGTTGTGCATGGGGTGTGTTTGGAACATTTTGTCACCAGCCGAGTCCAAAATTCAGCGGTTCCCCATCTCAGCCCAGAAAGCAGGTAGAACAACTTTTGTGGTGTCTTTCAGATGCCTACCGGAGCAATGTAAAAACTACCAGGAGAACTCGTTTCTGGCACCTTCGCTAGTGGAGTTGTGCATGGGGTGTATTTATTAAAATTTTGTCACCAGCCGAGTCCAAAATTCAGCTGTTCCCCATCTCAGCCCAGAAAGCAGGTAAAACAACTTTTGTGGTGTCTTTCAGGTGCCTACCAAGGTAGTGTAAAAACTTCCAACAGAACTCTTGTCTGGACCTTCCCTGGTGGAGTTGTGCATGGGGTGTGTTTGGAACATTTCGTCACCAGCCGAGTCCAAAATTCAGCTGTTCCCCATCTCAGCCCAGAAAGCAGGTAAAACAACTTTTGTGGTGCCTTTCAGCTGCCTACCAAGGTACTGTAAAAACTATCAAGAGAACTCTGGTCTGGCACATTCCCCGGTGGAGTTGTGCGTGGGGTGTGTTTGGAACATTTTGTCACCAGCCGAGTCCAAAATTCAGCGGTTCCCCATCTCAGCCCAGAAAGCAGGTAGAACAACTTTTGTGGTGTCTTTCAGATGCCTACCAAGGTAGTGTAAAAACTACCAGGAGAACTCCTTTCTGGCACCTTCCCCGGTGGAGTTGTGCATGGGGTGTGTTTGGAACATTTTGTCACCGGCCGACTCCAAAATTCAGCGGTTCCCCATCTCAGCCCAGAAAGCAGGTAGAACAACTTTTGTGGTGTCCTTTTGATGCCTACCAAGGTAGTGTAAAAACTTCCAACAGAACTCGTTCCTGGCACCTTCCCCGGTGGAGTTGTGCATGGGGTGTGTTTGGAACATTTTGTCACCAGCCGACTCCAAAATTCAGCGGTTCCCCATCTCAGCCCAGAAAGCAGGTAGAACAACTTTTGTGGTGTCTTTCAGGTGCCTACCAAGGTAGTGTAAAAACTATTAAGAGAACTCCAGTCTGGCACCTTCCCCGGTGGAGTTGTGCATGGGGTGTGTTTGGAACATTTTGTCACCGGCCGAGTCCAAAATTCAGCGGTTCCCCATCTCAGCCCAGAGAGCAGGTAGAACAACTTTTGTGGTGTCTTTTTGATGCCTACCGGAGCAATGTAAAAACTACCAACAGAATTCCTTCCTGGCACCTTCGCTAGTGGAGTTGTGCATGGGGTGTATTTATTAAAATTTTGTCACCGGCCGAGTCCAAAATTCAGCGGTTCCCCATCTCAGCCCAGAAAGCAGGTAGAACAACTTTTGTGGTGCCTTTCAGCTGCCTACCAAGGTAGTGTAAAAACTATCAAGAGAACTCTTGTCTGGCACCTTCCCCGGTGGAGTTGTGCATGGGGTGTATTTATTAAAATTTTGTCACCAGCCGAGTCCAAAATTCAGCTGTTCCCCATCTCAGCCCAGAAAGCAGGTAAAACAACTTTTGTGGTGCCTTTCAAATGCCTACCAAGGTAGTGTAAAAACTACCAGGAGAACTCCTGTCTGGCACCTTCCCCGGTGGAGTTGTGCATGGGGTGTGTTTGGAACATTTTGTCTCCGGCCGAGTCCAAAATTCAGCGGTTCCCCATCTCAGCCCAGAAAGCAGGAAGAAAAAACTTTTGTGGTGTCTTTCAGATGCCTACCAAGGTAGTGTAAAAACTACCAGGAGAACTCCTGTCTGGACCTTCCCTGGTGGAGTTGTGCAGGGGGTGTGTTTGGAACATTTCGTCACCAGCCGAGTCCAAAATTCAGCTGTTCCCCATCTCAGCCCGGAAAGCAGGTAAAACAACTTTTGTGGTGTCTTTCAAATGCCTACCAAGGTAGTGTAAAAACTACCAGGAGAACTCCTTTCTGGCACCTTCCCCGGTGGAGTTGTGCATGGGGTGTGTTTGGAACATTTTGTCACCGGCCGACTCCAAAATTCAGCGGTTCCCCATCTCAGCCCAGAAAGCAGGTAGAACAACTTTTGTGGTGCCTTTCAGGTGCCTACCGGAGCAATGTAAAAACTACCAACAGAATTCGTTCTTGGCACCTTCGCTAGTGGAGTTGTGCATGGGGTGTATTTATTAAAATTTTGTCACCGGCCGAGTCCAAAATTCAGCTGTTCCCCATCTCAGCCCAGAGATCAGGTAGAACAACTATTGTGGTGTCTTTTTGATGCCTACAGTAGCAATGTAAAAACTACCAACAGAATTCCTTCCTGGCACCTTCGCTAGTGGAGTTGTGCATGGGGTGTATTTGGAACATTTTGTCACCAGCCGAGTCCAAAATTCAGCTGTTCCCCATCTCAGCCCAGAAAGCAGGTAGAACAACTTTTGTGGTGCCTTTCAAATGCCTACCAAGGTAGTGTAAAAACTATCAAGAGAACTCTTGTCTGGCACCTTCCCCGGTGGAGTTGTGCCTGGGGTGTATTTATTAAAATTTTGTCACCGGCCGAGTCCAAAATTCAGCGGTTCCCCATCTGAGCCCAGAAAGCAGGTAAAACAACTTTTGTGGTGTCTTTCAGGTGCCTACCAAGGTAGTGTAAAAACTACCAGGAGAACTCCTTTCTGGCACCTTCCCCGGTGGAGTTGTGCATGGGGTGTGTTTGGAACATTTTGTCACCACCCGACTCCAAAATTCAGCTGTTCCCCATCTCAGCCCAGAAAGCAGGTAGAACAACTTTTGTGGTGCCTTTCAGCTGCCTACCAATGTAGTGTAAAAACTACTAAGAGAACTCCTGTCTGGCACCTTCCCCGGTGGAGTTGTGCATGGGGTGTGTTTGGAACATTCTGTCACCAGCCGAGTCCAAAATTCAGCGGTTCCCCATCTCAGCCCAGAAAGCAGGTAGAACAACTTTTGTGGTGTCTTTCAGATGCCTACCAGAGCAATGTAAAAACTTCCAACAGAACTCCTTTCTGGCACCTTCCCTGGTGGAGTTGTGCAGGGGGTGTGTTTGGAACATTTTGTCACCAGCCGAGTCCAAAATTCAGCTGTTCCCCATCTCAGCCCAGAAAGCAGGTAGAACAACTTTTGTGGTGCCTTTCAGGTGCCTACCGGAGCAATGTAAAAACTACCAGGAGAACTCCTCTCTGGCACCTTCCCCGGTGGAGTTGTGCATGGGGTGTGTTTGGAACATTTTGTCACCGGCCGAGTCCAAAATTCAGCTGTTCCCCATCTCAGCCCAGAGAGCAGGTAGAACAACTTTTGTGGTGTCTTTCAGATGCCTACCGGAGCAATGTAAAAACTACCAACAAAATTCCTTCCTGGCACCTTCGCTAGTGGAGTTGTGCATGGGGTGTATTTATTAAAAATTTTGTCACCAGCCGAGTCCAAAATTCAGCTGTTCCCCATCTCAGCCCAGAAAGCAGGTAGAACAACTTTTGTGGTGCCTTTCAAATGCCTACCAAGGTAGTGTAAAAACTATCAAGAGAACTCTTGTCTGGCACCTTCCCCGGTGGAGTTGTGCATGGGGTGTGTTTGGAACATTTTGTCACCAGCCGAGTCCAAAATTCAGCGGTTCCCCAGCTCAGCCCAGAAAGCAGGTAGAACAACTTTTGTGGTGTCTTTCAGATGCCTACCAGAGCAATGTAAAAACTACCAGGAGAACTCCTGTCTGGCACCTTCCCCGGTGGACTTGTGCAGGGGGTGTGTTTGGAACATTTTGTCACCAGCCGACTCCAAAATTCAGCTGTTCCCCATCTCAGCCCAGAAAGCAGGTAGAACAACTTTTGTGGTGTCTTTCAGATGCCTACCAAGGTAGTGTAAAAACTTCCAACAGAACTCTTGTCTGGCACCTTCCCCGGTGGAGTTGTGCAGGGGGTGTGTTTGGAACATTTTGTCACCAGCCGAGTCCAAAATTCAGCGGTTCCCCATCTCAGCCCAGAAAGCAGGTAGAACAACTTTTGTGGTGTCTTTCAGGTGCCTACCGGAGCAATGTAAAAACTACCAGGAGAACTCCTGTCTGGCACCTTCCCCGGTGGAGTTGTGCATGGGGTGTGTTTGGAACATTTTGTCACCGGCCGAGTCCAAAATTCAGCGGTTCCCCATCTCAGCCCAGAAAGCAGGTAAAACAACTTTTGTGGTGTCTTTCAAATGCCTACCAAGGTAGTGTAAAAACTACCAGGAGAACTCCTTTCTGGCACCTTCCCCGGTGCAGTTGTGCATGGGGTGTGTTTGGAACATTTTGTCACCGGCCGACTCCAAAATTCAGCGGTTCCCCATCTCAGCCCAGAAAGCAGGTAGAACAACTTTTGTGGTGTCTTTCAGATGCCTACCGGAGCAATGTAAAAACTACCAACAGAATTCGTTCTTGGCACCTTCGCTAGTGGAGTTGTGCATGGGGTGTATTTATTAAAATTTTGTCACCGGCCGAGTCCAAAATTCAGCTGTTCCCCATCTCAGCCCAGAGATCAGGTAGAACAACTATTGTGGTGTCTTTTTGATGCCTACAGTAGCAATGTAAAAACTACCAACAGAATTCCTTCCTGGCACCTTCGCTAGTGGAGTTGTGCATGGGGTGTATTTGGAACATTTTTTCACCAGCCGAGTCCAAAATTCAGCGGTTCCCCATCTGAGCCCAGAAAGCAGGTAAAACAACTTTTGTGGTGTCTTTCAGGTGCCTACCAAGGTAGTGTAAAAACTACCAGGAGAACTCCTTTCTGGCACCTTCCCCGGTGGAGTTGTGCATGGGGTGTGTTTGGAACATTTTGTCACCAGCCGACTCCAAAATTCAGCTGTTCCCCATCTCAGCCCAGAAAGCAGGTAGAACAACTTTTGTGGTGCCTTTCAGCTGCCTACCAATGTAGTGTAAAAACTTCCAACAGAACTCCTGTCTGGCACCTTCCCCGGTGGAGTTGTGCAGGGGGTGTGTTTGGAACATTTTGTCACCAGCCGAGTCCAAAATTCAGCTGTTCCCCATCTCAGCCCAGAAAGCAGGTAGAACAACTTTTGTGGTGCCTTTCAGGTGCCTACCGGAGCAATGTAAAAACTACCAGGAGAACTCCTGTCTGGCACCTTCCCCGGTGGAGTTGTGCATGGGGTGTGTTTGGAACATTTTGTCACCAGCCGAGTCCAAAATTCAGCGGTTCCCCATCTCAGCCCAGAAAGCAGGTAGAACAACTTTTGTACTGTCTTTTTGATGCCTACCGGAGCAATGTAAAAACTACCAACAGAATTCCTTCCTGGCACCTTCGCTAGTGGAGTTGTGCATGGGGTGTATTTATTAAAATTTTGTCACCGGCCGACTCCAAAATTCAGCGGTTCCCCATCTCAGCCCAGAAAGCAGGTAGAACAACTTTTGTGGTGTCTTTCAGATGCCTACCAAGGTAGTGTAAAAACTATCAAGAGAACTCTTGTCTGGCACCTTCCCCGGTGGAGTTGTGCATGGGGTGTGTTTGGAACATTTTGTCACCAGCCGAGTCCAAAATTCAGCTGTTCCCCATCTCAGCCCAGAAAGCAGGTAAAACAACTTTTGTGGTGTCTTTCAGGTGCCTACCAAGGTAGTGTAAAAACTACTAAGAGAACTCCTTTCTGGCACCTTCCCCGGTGGAGTTGTGCAGGGGGTGTGTTTGGAACATTTTGTCACCAGCCGAGTCCAAAATTCAGCAGTTCCCCATCTCAGCCCAGAATCCAGGTAAAACAACTTTTGTGGTGCCTTTCAGGTGCCTACCAAGGTAGTGTAAAAACTGCCAACAGAACTCTTGTCTGGTACATTCCCCGGTGGAGTTGTGCATGGGGTGTGTTTGGAACATTTTGTCACCAGCCGAGTCCAAAATTCAGCGGTTCCCCATCTCAGCCCAGAAAGCAGGTAGAACAACTTTTGTGGTGTCTTTCAGATGCCTACCGGAGCAATGTAAAAACTACCAGGAGAACTCGTTTCTGGCACCTTCCCCGGTGGAGTTGTGCATGGGGTGTGTTTGGAACATTTTGTCACCAGCCGAGTCCAAAATTCAGCGGTTCCCCATCTCAGCCCAGAAAGCAGGTAGAACAACTTTTGTGGTGTCTTTCAGATGCCTACCGGAGCAATGTAAAAACTACCAGGAGAACTCGTTTCTGGCACCTTCCCCGGTGGAGTTGTGCATGGGGTGTGTTTGGAACATTTTGTCACCAGCCGAGTCCAAAATTCAGCGGTTCCCCATCTCAGCCCAGAAAGCAGGTAGAACAACTTTTGTGGTGCCTTTCAGCTGCCTACCAAGGTAGTGTAAAATCTACCAGGAGAACTCCTGTCTGGCACCTTCCCCGGTGGAATTGTGCATGGGGTGTGTTTGGAACATTTTGTCACCGGCCGAGTCCAAAATTCAGCGGTTCCCCATCTCAGCCCAGAGAGCAGGTAGAACAACTTTTGTGGTGTCTTTTTGATGCCTACCGGAGCAATGTAAAAACTACCAAGAGAATTCCTTCCTGGCACCTTCGCTAGTGGAGTTGTGCATGGGGTGTATTTATTAAAATTTTGTCACCAGCCGACTCCAAAATTCAGCTGTTCCCCATCTCAGCCCAGAAAGCAGGTAGAACAACTTTTGTGGTGCCTTTCAGCTGCCTACCAATGTAGTGTAAAAACTACTAAGAGAACTCCTGTCTGGCACCTTCCCCGGTGGAGTTGTGCATGGGGTGTGTTTGGAACATTTTGTCACCAGCAGAGTCCAAAATTCAGCCGTTCCCCATCTCAGCCCAGAAAGCAGGTAGAACAACTTTTGTGGTGTCTTTCAGATGCCTACCAGAGCAATGTAAAAACTTCCAACAGAACTCCTGTCTGGCACCTTCCCTGGTGGAGTTGTGCAGGGGGTGTGTTTGGAACATTTTGTCACCAGCCGAGTCCAAAATTCAGCTGTTCCCCATCTCAGCCCAGAAAGCAGGTAGAACAACTTTTGTGGTGCCTTTCAGGTGCCTACCGGAGCAATGTAAAAACTACCAGGAGAACTCCTGTCTGGCACCTTCCCCGGTGGAGTTGTGCATGGGGTGTGTTTGGAACATTTTGTCACCAGCCGAGTCCAAAATTCAGCGGTTCCCCATCTCAGCCCAGAAAGCAGGTAGAACAACTTTTGTAGTGTCTTTTTGATGCCTACCGGAGCAATGTAAAAACTACCAACAGAATTCCTTCCTGGCACCTTCGCTAGTGGAGTTGTGCATGGGGTGTATTTATTAAAATTTTGTCACCGGCCGACTCCAAAATTCAGCGGTTCCCCATCTCAGCCCAGAAAGCAGGTAGAACAACTTTTGTGGTGTCTTTCAGATGCCTACCAAGGTAGTGTAAAAACTATCAAGAGAACTCTTGTCTGGCACCTTCCCCGGTGGAGTTGTGCATGGGGTGTGTTTGGAACATTTTGTCACCAGCCGAGTCCAAAATTCAGCTGTTCCCCATCTCAGCCCAGAAAGCAGGTAAAACAACTTTTGTGGTGTCTTTCAGGTGCCTACCAAGGTAGTGTAAAAACTACTAAGAGAACTCCTTTCTGGCACCTTCCCCGGTGGAGTTGTGCAGGGGGTGTGTTTGGAACATTTTGTCACCAGCCGAGTCCAAAATTCAGCAGTTCCCCATCTCAGCCCAGAATCCAGGTAAAACAACTTTTGTGGTGCCTTTCAGGTGCCTACCAAGGTAGTGTAAAAACTGCCAACAGAACTCTTGTCTGGCACATTCCCCGGTGGAGTTGTGCATGGGGTGTGTTTGGAACATTTTGTCACCAGCCGAGTCCAAAATTCAGCGGTTCCCCATCTCAGCCCAGAAAGCAGGTAGAACAACTTTTGTGGTGTCTTTCAGATGCCTACCGGAGCAATGTAAAAACTACCAGGAGAACTCGTTTCTGGCACCTTCCCCGGTGGAGTTGTGCATGGGGTGTGTTTGGAACATTTTGTCACCAGCCGAGTCCAAAATTCAGCGGTTCCCCATCTCAGCCCAGAAAGCAGGTAGAACAACTTTTGTGGTGTCTTTCAGATGCCTACCGGAGCAATGTAAAAACTACCAGGAGAACTCGTTTCTGGCACCTTCCCCGGTGGAGTTGTGCATGGGGTGTGTTTGGAACATTTTGTCACCAGCCGAGTCCAAAATTCAGCGGTTCCCCATCTCAGCCCAGAAAGCAGGTAGAACAACTTTTGTGGTGTCTTTCAGGTGCCTACCAAGGTAGTGTAAAAACTATTAAGAGAACTCCAGTCTGGCACCTTCCCCGGTGGAATTGTGCATGGGGTGTGTTTGGAACATTTTGTCACCGGCCGAGTCCAAAATTCAGCGGTTCCCCATCTCAGCCCAGAGAGCAGGTAGAACAACTTTTGTGGTGTCTTTTTGATGCCTACCGGAGCAATGTAAAAACTACCAAGAGAATTCCTTCCTGGCACCTTCGCTAGTGGAGTTGTGCATGGGGTGTATTTATTAAAATTTTGTCACCGGCCGAGTCCAAAATTCAGCGGTTCCCCATCTCAGCCCAGAAAGCAGGTAGAACAACTTTTGTGGTGCCTTTCAGCTGCCTACCAAGGTAGTGTAAAAACTATCAAGAGAACTCTTGTCTGGCACCTTCCCCGGTGGAGTTGTGCATGGGGTGTATTTATTAAAATTTTGTCACCAGCCGAGTCCAAAATTCAGCTGTTCCCCATCTGAGCCCAGAAAGCAGGTAAAACAACTTTTGTGGTGCCTTTCAAATGCCTGCCAAGGTAGTGTAAAAACTATCAAGAGAACTCCTGTCTGGCACCTTGCCCGGTGGAGTTGTGCATGGGGTGTGTTTGGAACATTTTGTCTCCGGCCGAGTCCAAAATTCAGCAGTTCCCCATCTCAGCCCAGAAAGCAGGAAGAAAAAACTTTTGTGGTGTCTTTCAGATGCCTACCAAGGTAGTGTAAAAACTACCAGGAGAACTCCTGTCTGGACCTTCCCTGGTGGAGTTGTGCAGGGGGTGTGTTTGGAACATTTCGTCACCAGCCGAGTCCAAAATTCAGCTGTTCCCCATCTCAGCCCAGAAAGCAGGTAAAACAACTTTTGTGGTGTCTTTCAAATGCCTACCAAGGTAGTGTAAAAACTACCAGGAGAACTCCTTTCTGGCACCTTCCCCGGTGGAGTTGTGCATGGGGTGTGTTTGGAACATTTTGTCACCGGCCGACTCCAAAATTCAGCGGTTCCCCATCTCAGCCCAGAAAGCAGGTAGAACAACTTTTGTGGTGTCTTTCAGATGCCTACCGGAGCAATGTAAAAACTACCAACAGAATTCGTTCTTGGCACCTTCGCTAGTGGAGTTGTGCATGGGGTGTATTTATTAAAATTTTGTCACCGGCCGAGTCCAAAATTCAGCTGTTCCCCATCTCAGCCCAGAGATCAGGTAGAACAACTATTGTGGTGTCTTTTTGATGCCTACAGTAGCAATGTAAAAACTACCAACAGAATTCCTTCCTGGCACCTTCGCTAGTGGAGTTGTGCATGGGGTGTATTTGGAACATTTTTTCACCAGCCGAGTCCAAAATTCAGCGGTTCCCCATCTGAGCCCAGAAAGCAGGTAAAACAACTTTTGTGGTGTCTTTCAGGTGCCTACCAAGGTAGTGTAAAAACTACCAGGAGAACTCCTTTCTGGCACCTTCCCCGGTGGAGTTGTGCATGGGGTGTGTTTGGAACATTTTGTCACCAGCCGACTCCAAAATTCAGCTGTTCCCCATCTCAGCCCAGAAAGCAGGTAGAACAACTTTTGTGGTGCCTTTCAGCTGCCTACCAATGTAGTGTAAAAACTACTAAGAGAACTCCTGTCTGGCACCTTCCCCGGTGGAGTTGTGCATGGGGTGTGTTTGGAACATTCTGTCACCAGCCGAGTCCAAAATTCAGCGGTTCCCCATCTCAGCCCAGAAAGCAGGTAGAACAACTTTTGTGGTGTCTTTCAGATGCCTACCAGAGCAATGTAAAAACTTCCAACAGAACTCCTGTCTGGCACCTTCCCCGGTGGAGTTGTGCAGGGGGTGTGTTTGGAACATTTTGTCACCAGCCGAGTCCAAAATTCAGCTGTTCCCCATCTCAGCCCAGAAAGCAGGTAGAACAACTTTTGTGGTGCCTTTCAGCTGCCTACCAAGGTAGTGTAAAAACTATCAAGAGAACTCTTGTCTGGCACCTTCCCCGGTGGAGTTGTGCATGGGGTGTATTTATTAAAATTTTGTCACCAGCCGAGTCCAAAATTCAGCTGTTCCCCATCTGAGCCCAGAAAGCAGGTAAAACAACTTTTGTGGTGCCTTTCAAATGCCTACCAAGGTAGTGTAAAAACTATCAAGAGAACTCCTGTCTGGCACCTTCCCCGGTGGAGTTGTGCATGGGGTGTGTTTGGAACATTTTGTCTCCGGCCGAGTCCAAAATTCAGCGGTTCCCCATCTCAGCCCAGAAAGCAGGAAGAAAAAACTTTTGTGGTGTCTTTCAGATGCCTACCAAGGTAGTGTAAAAACTATCAAGAGAACTCCTGTCTGGCACCTTGCCCGGTGGAGTTGTGCAGGGGGTGTGTTTGGAACATTTCGTCACCAGCCGAGTCCAAAATTCAGCTGTTCCCCATCTCAGCCCAGAAAGCAGGTAAAACAACTTTTGTGGTGTCTTTCAAATGCCTACCAAGGTAGTGTAAAAACTACCAGGAGAACTCCTTTCTGGCACCTTCCCCGGTGGAGTTGTGCATGGGGTGTGTTTGGAACATTTCGTCACCGGCCGACTCCAAAATTCAGCGCTTCCCCATCTCAGCCCAGAAAGCAGGTAGAACAACTTTTGTGGTGTCTTTCAGGTGCCTACCGGAGCAATGTAAAAACTACCAACAGAATTCGTTCTTGGCACCTTCGCTAGTGGAGTTGTGCATGGGGTGTATTTATTAAAATTTTGTCACCGGCCGAGTCCAAAATTCAGCTGTTCCCCATCTCAGCCCAGAGATCAGGTAGAACAACTATTGTGGTGTCTTTTTGATGCCTACAGTAGCAATGTAAAAACTACCAACAGAATTCCTTCCTGGCACCTTCGCTAGTGGAGTTGTGCATGGGGTGTATTTATTAAAATTTTTTCACCAGCCGAGTCCAAAATTCAGCGGTTCCCCATCTGAGCCCAGAAAGCAGGTAAAACAACTTTTGTGGTGTCTTTCAGATGCCTACCAAGGTAGTGTAAAAACTATCAAGAGAACTCTTGTCTGGCACCTTCCCCGGTGGAGTTGTGCATGGGGTGTGTTTGGAACATTTTGTCACCAGCCGAGTCCAAAATTCAGCTGTTCCCCATCTCAGCCCAGAAAGCAGGTAAAACAACTTTTGTGGTGTCTTTCAGGTGCCTACCAAGGTAGTGTAAAAACTACTAAGAGAACTCCTTTCTGGCACCTTCCCCGGTGGAGTTGTGCAGGGGGTGTGTTTGGAACATTTTGTCACCAGCCGAGTCCAAAATTCAGCAGTTCCCCATCTCAGCCCAGAATCCAGGTAAAACAACTTTTGTGGTGCCTTTCAGGTGCCTACCAAGGTAGTGTAAAAACTGCCAACAGAACTCTTGTCTGGCACATTCCCCGGTGGAGTTGTGCATGGGGTGTGTTTGGAACATTTCGTCACCAGCCGAGTCCAAAATTCAGCGGTTCCCCATCTCAGCCCAGAAAGCAGGTAGAACAACTTTTGTGGTGTCTTTCAGATGCCTACCGGAGCAATGTAAAAACTACCAGGAGAACTCGTTTCTGGCACCTTCCCCGGTGGAGTTGTGCATGGGGTGTGTTTGGAACATTTTGTCACCAGCCGAGTCCAAAATTCAGCGGTTCCCCATCTCAGCCCAGAAAGCAGGTAGAACAACTTTTGTGGTGTCTTTCAGATGCCTACCGGAGCAATGTAAAAACTACCAGGAGAACTCGTTTCTGGCACCTTCCCCGGTGGAGTTGTGCATGGGGTGTGTTTGGAACATTTTGTCACCAGCCGAGTCCAAAATTCAGCGGTTCCCCATCTCAGCCCAGAAAGCAGGTAGAACAACTTTTGTGGTGTCTTTCAGGTGCCTACCAAGGTAGTGTAAAAACTATTAAGAGAACTCCAGTCTGGCACCTTCCCCGGTGGAGTTGTGCATGGGGTGTGTTTGGAACATTTTGTCACCGGCCGAGTCCAAAATTCAGCGGTTCCCCATCTCAGCCCAGAGAGCAGGTAGAACAACTTTTGTGGTGTCTTTTTGATGCCTACCGGAGCAATGTAAAAACTACCAAGAGAATTCCTTCCTGGCACCTTCGCTAGTGGAGTTGTGCATGGGGTGTATTTATTAAAAATTTTGTCACCGGCCGAGTCCAAAATTCAGCGGTTCCCCATCTCAGCCCAGAAAGCAGGTAGAACAACTTTTGTGGTGCCTTTCAGCTGCCTACCAAGGTAGTGTAAAAACTATCAAGAGAACTCTTGTCTGGCACCTTCCCCGGTGGAGTTGTGCATGGGGTGTATTTATTAAAATTTTGTCACCAGCCGAGTCCAAAATTCAGCTGTTCCCCATCTGAGCCCAGAAAGCAGGTAAAACAACTTTTGTGGTGCCTTTCAAATGCCTACCAAGGTAGTGTAAAAACTATCAAGAGAACTCCTGTCTGGCACCTTCCCCGGTGGAGTTGTGCAGGGGGTGTGTTTGGAACATTTTGTCTCCGGCCGACTCCAAAATTCAGCGGTTCCCCATCTCAGCCCAGAAAGCAGGAAGAAAAAACTTTTGTGGTGTCTTTCAGATGCCTACCAAGGTAGTGTAAAAACTACCAGGAGAACTCCTGTCTGGACCTTCCCTGGTGGAGTTGTGCAGGGGGTGTGTTTGGAACATTTCGTCACCAGCCGAGTCCAAAATTCAGCTGTTCCCCATCTCAGCCCAGAAAGCAGGTAAAACAACTTTTGTGGTGTCTTTCAAATGCCTACCAAGGTAGTGTAAAAACTACCAGGAGAACTCCTTTCTGGCACCTTCCCCGGTGGAGTTGTGCATGGGGTGTGTTTGGAACATTTTGTCACCGGCCGACTCCAAAATTCAGCGGTTCCCCATCTCAGCCCAGAGAGCAGGTAGAACAACTTTTGTGGTGTCTTTCAGATGCCTACCGGAGCAATGTAAAAACTACCAACAGAATTCGTTCTTGGCACCTTCGCTAGTGGAGTTGTGCATGGGGTGTATTTATTAAAATTTTGTCACCGGCCGAGTCCAAAATTCAGCTGTTCCCCATCTCAGCCCAGAGAGCAGGTAGAACAACTTTTGTGGTGTCTTTTTGATGCCTACCGGAGCAATGTAAAAACTACCAACAGAATTCCTTCCTGGCACCTTCGCTAGTGGAGTTGTGCATGGGGTGTATTTATTAAAATTTTTTCACCAGCCGAGTCCAAAATTCAGCGGTTCCCCATCTGAGCCCAGAAAGCAGGTAAAACAACTTTTGTGGTGTCTTTCAGGTGCCTACCAAGGTAGTGTAAAAACTACCAGGAGAACTCCTTTCTGGCACCTTCCCCGGTGGAGTTGTGCATGGGGTGTATTTATTAAAATTTTGTCACCAGCCGAGTCCAAAATTCAGCTGTTCCCCATCTGAGCCCAGAAAGCAGGTAAAACAACTTTTGTGGTGCCTTTCAAATGCCTACCAAGGTAGTGTAAAAACTATCAAGAGAACTCCTGTCTGGCACCTTCCCCGGTGGAGTTGTGCAGGGGGTGTGTTTGGAACATTTTGTCTCCGGCCGAGTCCAAAATTCAGCGGTTCCCCATCTCAGCCCAGAAAGCAGGAAGAAAAAACTTTTGTGGTGTCTTTCAGATGCCTACCAAGGTAGTGTAAAAACTACCAGGAGAACTCCTGTCTGGACCTTCCCTGGTGGAGTTGTGCAGGGGGTGTGTTTGGAACATTTCGTCACCAGCCGAGTCCAAAATTCAGCTGTTCCCCATCTCAGCCCAGAAAGCAGGTAAAACAACTTTTGTGGTGTCTTTCAAATGCCTACCAAGGTAGTGTAAAAACTACCAGGAGAACTCCTTTCTGGCACCTTCCCCGGTGGAGTTGTGCATGGGGTGTGTTTGGAACATTTTGTCACCGGCCGACTCCAAAATTCAGCGGTTCCCCATCTCAGCCCAGAAAGCAGGTAGAACAACTTTTGTGGTGTCTTTCAGATGCCTACCGGAGCAATGTAAAAACTACCAACAGAATTCGTTCTTGGCACCTTCGCTAGTGGAGTTGTGCATGGGGTGTATTTATTAAAATTTTGTCACCGGCCGAGTCCAAAATTCAGCTGTTCCCCATCTCAGCCCAGAGATCAGGTAGAACAACTATTGTGGTGTCTTTTTGATGCCTACAGTAGCAATGTAAAAACTACCAACAGAATTCCTTCCTGGCACCTTCGCTAGTGGAGTTGTGCATGGGGTGTATTTATTAAAATTTTTTCACCAGCCGAGTCCAAAATTCAGCGGTTCCCCATCTGAGCCCAGAAAGCAGGTAAAACAACTTTTGTGGTGTCTTTCAGGTGCCTACCAAGGTAGTGTAAAATCTACCAGGAGAACTCCTTTCTGGCACCTTCCCCGGTGGAGTTGTGCATGGGGTGTGTTTGGAACATTTTGTCACCAGCCGACTCCAAAATTCAGCTGTTCCCCATCTCAGCCCAGAAAGCAGGTAGAACAACTTTTGTGGTGCCTTTCAGCTGCCTACCAAGGTAGTGTAAAAACTACTAAGAGAACTCCTGTCTGGCACCTTCCCCGGTGGAGTTGTGCATGGGGTGTGTTTGGAACATTTTGTCACCAGCCGAGTCCAAAATTCAGCGGTTCCCCATCTCAGCCCAGAAAGCAGGTAGAACAACTTTTGTGGTGTCTTTCAGATGCCTACCAGAGCAATGTAAAAACTTCCAACAGAACTCCTGCCTGGCACCTTCCCCGGTGGAGTTGTGCAGGGGGTGTGTTTGGAACATTTTGTCACCAGCCGAGTCCAAAATTCAGCTGTTCCCCATCTCAGCCCAGAAAGCAGGTAGAACAACTTTTGTGGTGCCTTTCAGGTGCCTACCGGAGCAATGTAAAAACTACCAGGAGAACTCCTCTCTGGCACCTTCCCCGGTGGAGTTGTGCATGGGGTGTGTTTGGAACATTTTGTCACCAGCCGAGTCCAAAATTCAGCGGTTCCCCATCTCAGCCCAGAAAGCAGGTAGAACAACTTTTGTAGTGTCTTTTTGATGCCTACCGGAGCAATGTAAAAACTACCAACAGAATTCCTTCCTGGCACCTTCGCTAGTGGAGTTGTGCATGGGGTGTATTTATTAAAATTTTTTCACCAGCCGAGTCCAAAATTCAGCGGTTCCCCATCTGAGCCCAGAAAGCAGGTAAAACAACTTTTGTGGTGTCTTTCAGATGCCTACCAAGGTAGTGTAAAAACTATCAAGAGAACTCTTGTCTGGCACCTTCCCCGGTGGAGTTGTGCATGGGGTGTGTTTGGAACATTTTGTCACCAGCCGAGTCCAAAATTCAGCTGTTCCCCATCTCAGCCCAGAAAGCAGGTAAAACAACTTTTGTGGTGTCTTTCAGGTGCCTACCAAGGTAGTGTAAAAACTACTAAGAGAACTCCTTTCTGGCACCTTCCCCGGTGGAGTTGTGCAGGGGGTGTGTTTGGAACATTTTGTCACCAGCCGAGTCCAAAATTCAGCAGTTCCCCATCTCAGCCCAGAATCCAGGTAAAACAACTTTTGTGGTGCCTTTCAGGTGCCTACCAAGGTAGTGTAAAAACTGCCAACAGAACTCTTGTCTGGCACATTCCCCGGTGGAGTTGTGCATGGGGTGTGTTTGGAACATTTTGTCACCAGCCGAGTCCAAAATTCAGCGGTTCCCCATCTCAGCCCAGAAAGCAGGTAGAACAACTTTTGTGGTGTCTTTCAGATGCCTACCGGAGCAATGTAAAAACTACCAGGAGAACTCGTTTCTGGCACCTTCCCCGGTGGAGTTGTGCATGGGGTGTGTTTGGAACATTTTGTCACCAGCCGAGTCCAAAATTCAGCGGTTCCCCATCTCAGCCCAGAAAGCAGGTAGAACAACTTTTGTGGTGTCTTTCAGATGCCTACCGGAGCAATGTAAAAACTACCAGGAGAACTCGTTTCTGGCACCTTCCCCGGTGCAGTTGTGCATGGGGTGTGTTTGGAACATTTCGTCACCAGCCGAGTCCAAAATTCAGCGGTTCCCCATCTCAGCCCAGAAAGCAGGTAGAACAACTTTTGTAGTGTCTTTTTGATGCCTACCGGAGCAATGTAAAAACTACCAACAGAATTCCTTCCTGGTACCTTCGCTAGTGGAGTTGTGCATGGGGTGTATTTATTAAAATTTTGTCACCAGCCGAGTCCAAAATTCAGCTGTTCCCCATCTCAGCCCAGAAAGCAGGTAAAACAACTTTTGTGGTGTCTTTCAGGTGCCTACCAAGGTAGTGTAAAAACTTCCAACAGAACTCTTGTCTGGACCTTCCCTGGTGGAGTTGTGCATGGGGTGTGTTTGGAACATTTCGTCACCAGCCGAGTCCAAAATTCAGCTGTTCCCCATCTCAGCCCAGAAAGCAGGTAGAACAACTTTTGTGGTGTCTTTCAGCTGCCTACCAAGGTAGTGTAAAAACTATCAAGAGAACTCTTGTCTGGCACCTTCCCCGGTGGAGTTGTGCATGGGGTGTGTTTGGAACATTTTGTCACCAGCCGAGTCCAAAATTCAGCGGTTCCCCATCTCAGCCCAGAAAGCAGGTAGAACAACTTTTGTGGTGTCTTTCAGATGCCTACCAAGGTAGTGTAAAAACTACCAGGAGAACTCCAGTCTGGCACCTTCCCCGGTGGAGTTGTGCAGGGGGTGTGTTTGGAACATTTTGTCACCGGCCGACTCCAAAATTCAGCGGTTCCCCATCTCAGCCCAGAAAGCAGGTAGAACAACTTTTGTGGTGTCCTTTTGATGCCTACCAAGGTAGTGTAAAAACTTCCAACAGAACTCGTTCCTGGCACCTTCCCCGGTGGAGTTGTGCATGGGGTGTGTTTGGAACATTTTGTCACCAGCCGAGGCCAAAATTCAGCGGTTCCCCATCTCAGCCCAGAAAGCAGGTAGAACAACTTTTGTGGTGTCTTTCAGGTGCCTACCAAGGTAGTGTAAAAACTATTAAGAGAACTCCAGTCTGGCACCTTCCCCGGTGGAGTTGTGCATGGGGTGTGTTTGGAACATTTTGTCACCGGCCGAGTCCAAAATTCAGCGGTTCCCCATCTCAGCCCAGAGAGCAGGTAGAACAACTTTTGTGGTGTCTTTTTGATGCCTACCGGAGCAATGTAAAAACTACCAACAGAATTCCTTCCTGGCACCTTCGCTAGTGGAGTTGTGCATGGGGTGTATTTATTAAAATTTTGTCACCGGCCGAGTCCAAAATTCAGCGGTTCCCCATCTCAGCCCAGAAAGCAGGTAGAACAACTTTTGTGGTGCCTTTCAGCTGCCTACCAAGGTAGTGTAAAAACTATCAAGAGAACTCTTGTCTGGCACCTTCCCCGGTGGAGTTGTGCATGGGGTGTATTTATTAAAATTTTGTCACCAGCCGAGTCCAAAATTCAGCTGTTCCCCATCTGAGCCCAGAAAGCAGGTAGAACAACTTTTGTGGTGCCTTTCAAATGCCTACCAAGGTAGTGTAAAAACTACCAGGAGAACTCCTGTCTGGCACCTTCCCCGGTGGAGTTGTGCATGGGGTGTGTTTGGAACATTTTGTCTCCGGCCGAGTCCAAAATTCAGCGGTTCCCCATCTCAGCCCAGAAAGCAGGAAGAAAAAACTTTTGTGGTGTCTTTCAGATGCCTACCAAGGTAGTGTAAAAACTACCAGGAGAACTCCTGTCTGGACCTTCCCTGGTGGAGTTGTGCAGGGGGTGTGTTTGGAACATTTCGTCACCAGCCGAGTCCAAAATTCAGCTGTTCCCCATCTCAGCCCAGAAAGCAGGTAAAACAACTTTTGTGGTGTCTTTCAAATGCCTACCAAGGTAGTGTAAAAACTACCAGGAGAACTCCTTTCTGGCACCTTCCCCGGTGGAGTTGTGCATGGGGTGTGTTTGGAACATTTTGTCACCGGCCGACTCCAAAATTCAGCGGTTCCCCATCTCAGCCCAGAAAGCAGGTAGAACAACTTTTGTGGTGTCTTTCAGATGCCTACCGGAGCAATGTAAAAACTACCAACAGAATTCGTTCTTGGCACCTTCGCTAGTGGAGTTGTGCATGGGGTGTATTTATTAAAATTTTGTCACCGGCCGAGTCCAAAATTCAGCTGTTCCCCATCTCAGCCCAGAGATCAGGTAGAACAACTATTGTGGTGTCTTTTTGATGCCTACAGTAGCAATGTAAAAACTACCAACAGAATTCCTTCCTGGCACCTTCGCTAGTGGAGTTGTGCATGGGGTGTATTTGGAACATTTTGTCACCAGCCGAGTCCAAAATTCAGCGGTTCCCCATCTCAGCCCAGAAAGCAGGTAGAACAACTTTTGTGGTGCCTTTCAAATGCCTACCAAGGTAGTGTAAAAACTATCAAGAGAACTCTTGTCTGGCACCTTCCCCGGTGGAGTTGTGCCTGGGGTGTATTTATTAAAATTTTTTCACCAGCCGAGTCCAAAATTCAGCGGTTCCCCATCTGAGCCCAGAAAGCAGGTAAAACAACTTTTGTGGTGTCTTTCAGGTGCCTACCAAGGTAGTGTAAAAACTACCAGGAGAACTCCTTTCTGGCACCTTCCCCGGTGGAGTTGTGCATGGGGTGTGTTTGGAACATTTTGTCACCAGCCGACTCCAAAATTCAGCTGTTCCCCATCTCAGCCCAGAAAGCAGGTAGAACAACTTTTGTGGTGCCTTTCAGCTGCCTACCAATGTAGTGTAAAAACTACTAAGAGAACTCCTGTCTGGCACCTTCCCCGGTGGAGTTGTGCATGGGGTGTGTTTGGAACATTTTGTCACCAGCCGAGTCCAAAATTCAGCGGTTCCCCATCTCAGCCCAGAAAGCAGGTAGAACAACTTTTGTGGTGTCTTTCAGATGCCTACCAGAGCAATGTAAAAACTTCCAACAGAACTCCTGTCTGGCACCTTCCCTGGTGGAGTTGTGCAGGGGGTGTGTTTGGAACATTTTGTCACCAGCCGAGTCCAAAATTCAGCTGTTCCCCATCTCAGCCCAGAAAGCAGGTAGAACAACTTTTGTGGTGCCTTTCAGGTGCCTACCGGAGCAATGTAAAAACTACCAGGAGAACTCCTCTCTGGCACCTTCCCCGGTGGAGTTGTGCATGGGGTGTGTTTGGAACATTTTGTCACCGGCCGACTCCAAAATTCAGCTGTTCCCCATCTCAGCCCAGAGAGCAGGTAGAACAACTTTTGTGGTGTCTTTCAGATGCCTACCGGAGCAATGTAAAAACTACCAACAAAATTCCTTCCTGGCACCTTCGCTAGTGGAGTTGTGCATGGGGTGTATTTATTAAAAATTTTGTCACCAGCCGAGTCCAAAATTCAGCTGTTCCCCATCTCAGCCCAGAAAGCAGGTAGAACAACTTTTGTGGTGCCTTTCAAATGCCTACCAAGGTAGTGTAAAAACTACCAGGAGAACTCTTGTCTGGCACCTTCCCCGGTGGAGTTGTGCATGGGGTGTGTTTGGAACATTTTGTCACCAGCCGAGTCCAAAATTCAGCTGTTCCCCGTCTCAGCCCAGAAAGCAGGAAGAAAAAACTTTTGTGGTGTCTTTCAGGTGCCTACCAAGGTAGTGTAAAAACTACCAGGAGAACTCCTTTCTGGCACCTTCCCCGGTGGAATTGTGCATGGGGTGTGTTTGGAACATTTTGTCACCAGCCGAGTCCAAAATTCAGCGGTTCCCCAGCTCAGCCCAGAAAGCAGGTAGAACAACTTTTGTGGTGTCTTTCAGATGCCTACCAGAGCAATGTAAAAACTACCAGGAGAACTCCTGTCTGGCACCTTCCCCGGTGGAGTTGTGCAGGGGGTGTGTTTGGAACATTTTGTCACCAGCCGAGTCCAAAATTCAGCTGTTCCCCATCTCAGCCCAGAAAGCAGGTAGAACAACTTTTGTGGTGTCTTTCAGATGCCTACCAAGGTAGTGTAAAAACTACCAGGAGAACTCCTGTCTGGACCTTCCCTGGTGGAGTTGTGCAGGGGGTGTGTTTGGAACATTTCGTCACCAGCCGAGTCCAAAATTCAGCTGTTCCCCATCTCAGCCCAGAAAGCAGGTAAAACAACTTTTGTGGTGTCTTTCAAATGCCTACCAAGGTAGTGTAAAAACTACCAGGAGAACTCCTTTCTGGCACCTTCCCCGGTGGAGTTGTGCATGGGGTGTGTTTGGAACATTTTGTCACCGGCCGACTCCAAAATTCAGCGGTTCCCCATCTCAGCCCAGAAAGCAGGTAGAACAACTTTTGTGGTGTCTTTCAGATGCCTACCGGAGCAATGTAAAAACTACCAACAGAATTCGTTCTTGGCACCTTCGCTAGTGGAGTTGTGCATGGGGTGTATTTATTAAAATTTTGTCACCGGCCGAGTCCAAAATTCAGCTGTTCCCCATCTCAGCCCAGAGATCAGGTAGAACAACTATTGTGGTGTCTTTTTGATGCCTACAGTAGCAATGTAAAAACTACCAACAGAATTCCTTCCTGGCACCTTCGCTAGTGGAGTTGTGCATGGGGTGTATTTGGAACATTTTGTCACCAGCCGAGTCCAAAATTCAGCGGTTCCCCATCTCAGCCCAGAAAGCAGGTAGAACAACTTTTGTGGTGCCTTTCAAATGCCTACCAAGGTAGTGTAAAAACTATCAAGAGAACTCTTGTCTGGCACCTTCCCCGGTGGAGTTGTGCCTGGGGTGTATTTATTAAAATTTTTTCACCAGCCGAGTCCAAAATTCAGTGGTTCCCCATCTGAGCCCAGAAAGCAGGTAAAACAACTTTTGTGGTGTCTTTCAGGTGCCTACCAAGGTAGTGTAAAAACTACCAGGAGAACTCCTTTCTGGCACCTTCCCCGGTGGAGTTGTGCATGGGGTGTGTTTGGAACATTTTGTCACCAGCCGACTCCAAAATTCAGCTGTTCCCCATCTCAGCCCAGAAAGCAGGTAGAACAACTTTTGTGGTGCCTTTCAGCTGCCTACCAATGTAGTGTAAAAACTACTAAGAGAACTCCTGTCTGGCACCTTCCCCGGTGGAGTTGTGCATGGGGTGTGTTTGGAACATTTTGTCACCAGCCGAGTCCAAAATTCAGCGGTTCCCCATCTCAGCCCAGAAAGCAGGTAGAACAACTTTTGTGGTGTCTTTCAGATGCCTACCAGAGCAATGTAAAAACTTCCAACCGAACTCCTGTCTGGCACCTTCCCTGGTGGAGTTGTGCAGGGGGTGTGTTTGGAACATTTCGTCACCAGCCGAGTCCAAAATTCAGCTGTTCCCCATCTCAGCCCAGAAAGCAGGTAAAACAACTTTTGTGGTGTCTTTCAAATGCCTACCAAGGTAGTGTAAAAACTACCAGGAGAACTCCTTTCTGGCACCTTCCCCGGTGGAGTTGTGCATGGGGTGTGTTTGGAACATTTTGTCACCGGCCGACTCCAAAATTCAGCGGTTCCCCATCTCAGCCCAGAAAGCAGGTAGAACAACTTTTGTGGTGTCTTTCAGATGCCTACCGGAGCAATGTAAAAACTACCAACAGAATTCGTTCTTGGCACCTTCGCTAGTGGAGTTGTGCATGGGGTGTATTTATTAAAATTTTGTCACCGGCCGAGTCCAAAATTCAGCTGTTCCCCATCTCAGCCCAGAGATCAGGTAGAACAACTATTGTGGTGTCTTTTTGATGCCTACAGTAGCAATGTAAAAACTACCAACAGAATTCTTTCCTGGCACCTTCGCTAGTGGAGTTGTGCATGGGGTGTATTTGGAACATTTTGTCACCAGCCGAGTCCAAAATTCAGCGGTTCCCCATCTCAGCCCAGAAAGCAGGTAGAACAACTTTTGTGGTGCCTTTCAAATGCCTACCAAGGTAGTGTAAAAACTATCAAGAGAACTCTTGTCTGGCACCTTCCCCGGTGGAGTTGTGCCTGGGGTGTATTTATTAAAATTTTTTCACCAGCCGAGTCCAAAATTCAGCGGTTCCCCATCTGAGCCCAGAAAGCAGGTAAAACAACTTTTGTGGTGTCTTTCAGGTGCCTACCAAGGTAGTGTAAAAACTACCAGGAGAACTCCTTTCTGGCACCTTCCCCGGTGGAGTTGTGCATGGGGTGTGTTTGGAACATTTTGTCACCAGCCGACTCCAAAATTCAGCTGTTCCCCATCTCAGCCCAGAAAGCAGGTAGAACAACTTTTGTGGTGCCTTTCAGCTGCCTACCAATGTAGTGTAAAAACTACTAAGAGAACTCCTGTCTGGCACCTTCCCCGGTGGAGTTGTGCATGGGGTGTGTTTGGAACATTTTGTCACCAGCCGAGTCCAAAATTCAGCGGTTCCCCATCTCAGCCCAGAAAGCAGGTAGAACAACTTTTGTGGTGTCTTTCAGATGCCTACCAGAGCAATGTAAAAACTTCCAACAGAACTCCTGTCTGGCACCTTCCCCGGTGGAGTTGTGCAGGGGGTGTGTTTGGAACATTTTGTCACCAGCCGAGTCCAAAATTCAGCTGTTCCCCATCTCAGCCCAGAAAGCAGGTAGAACAACTTTTGTGGTGCCTTTCAGGTGCCTACCGGAGCAATGTAAAAACTACCAGGAGAACTCCTCTCTGGCACCTTCCCCGGTGGAGTTGTGCATGGGGTGTGTTTGGAACATTTTGTCACCGGCCGACTCCAAAATTCAGCTGTTCCCCATCTCAGCCCAGAGAGCAGGTAGAACAACTTTTGTGGTGTCTTTCAGATGCCTACCGGAGCAATGTAAAAACTACCAACAAAATTCCTTCCTGGCACCTTCGCTAGTGGAGTTGTGCATGGGGTGTATTTATTAAAAATTTTGTCACCAGCCGAGTCCAAAATTCAGCTGTTCCCCATCTCAGCCCAGAAAGCAGGTAGAACAACTTTTGTGGTGCCTTTCAAATGCCTACCAAGGTAGTGTAAAAACTACCAGGAGAACTCTTGTCTGGCACCTTCCCCGGTGGAGTTGTGCATGGGGTGTGTTTGGAACATTTTGTCACCAGCCGAGTCCAAAATTCAGCTGTTCCCCGTCTCAGCCCAGAAAGCAGGAAGAAAAAACTTTTGTGGTGTCTTTCAGGTGCCTACCAAGGTAGTGTAAAAACTACCAGGAGAACTCCTTTCTGGCACCTTCCCCGGTGGAATTGTGCATGGGGTGTGTTTGGAACATTTTGTCACCAGCCGAGTCCAAAATTCAGCGGTTCCCCAGCTCAGCCCAGAAAGCAGGTAGAACAACTTTTGTGGTGTCTTTCAGATGCCTACCAGAGCAATGTAAAAACTACCAGGAGAACTCCTGTCTGGCACCTTCCCCGGTGGAGTTGTGCAGGGGGTGTGTTTGGAACATTTTGTCACCAGCCGAGTCCAAAATTCAGCTGTTCCCCATCTCAGCCCAGAAAGCAGGTAGAACAACTTTTGTGGTGTCTTTCAGATGCCTACCAAGGTAGTGTAAAAACTTCCAACAGAACTCTTGTCTGGCATCTTCCCCGGTGGAGTTGTGCAGGGGGTGTGTTTGGAACATTTTGTCACCAGCCGAGTCCAAAATTCAGCGGTTCCCCATCTCAGCCCAGAAAGCAGGTAGAACAACTTTTGTGGTGCCTTTCAGGTGCCTACCGGAGCAATGTAAAAACTACCAGGAGAACTCCTGTCTGGCACCTTCCCCGGTGGAGTTGTGCATGGGGTGTGTTTGGAACATTTTGTCACCGGCCGAGTCCAAAATTCAGCGGTTCCCCATCTCAGCCCAGAATCCAGGTAAAACAACTTTTGTGGTGTCTTTCAGATGCCTACCGGAGCAATGTAAAAACTACCAGGAGAACTCCTCTCTGGCACCTTCCCCGGTGGAGTTGTGCATGGGGTGTGTTTGGAACATTTTGTCACCGGCCGACTCCAAAATTCAGCTGTTCCCCATCTCAGCCCAGAGAGCAGGTAGAACAACTTTTGTGGTGTCTTTTTGATGCCTACCGGAGCAATGTAAAAACTACCAAGAGAATTCCTTCCTGGCACCTTCGCTAGTGGAGTTGTGCATGGGGTGTATTTATTAAAATTTTGTCACCGGCCGAGTCCAAAATTCAGCGGTTCCCCATCTCAGCCCAGAAAGCAGGTAGAACAACTTTTGTGGTGCCTTTCAGCTGCCTACCAAGGTAGTGTAAAAACTATCAAGAGAACTCTTGTCTGGCACCTTCCCCGGTGGAGTTGTGCATGGGGTGTGTTTGGAACATTTCGTCACCAGCCGAGTCCAAAATTCAGCTGTTCCCCATCTCAGCCCAGAAAGCAGGTAAAACAACTTTTGTGGTGTCTTTCAAATGCCTACCAAGGTAGTGTAAAAACTACCAGGAGAACTCCTTTCTGGCACCTTCCCCGGTGGAGTTGTGCATGGGGTGTGTTTGGAACATTTTGTCACCGGCCGACTCCAAAATTCAGCGGTTCCCCATCTCAGCCCAGAAAGCAGGTAGAACAACTTTTGTGGTGTCTTTCAGATGCCTACCGGAGCAATGTAAAAACTACCAACAGAATTCGTTCTTGGCACCTTCGCTAGTGGAGTTGTGCATGGGGTGTATTTATTAAAATTTTGTCACCGGCCGAGTCCAAAATTCAGCTGTTCCCCATCTCAGCCCAGAGATCAGGTAGAACAACTATTGTGGTGTCTTTTTGATGCCTACAGTAGCAATGTAAAAACTACCAACAGAATTCCTTCCTGGCACCTTCGCTAGTGGAGTTGTGCATGGGGTGTATTTGGAACATTTTGTCACCAGCCGAGTCCAAAATTCAGCGGTTCCCCATCTCAGCCCAGAAAGCAGGTAGAACAACTTTTGTGGTGCCTTTCAAATGCCTACCAAGGTAGTGTAAAAACTATCAAGAGAACTCTTGTCTGGCACCTTCCCCGGTGGAGTTGTGCCTGGGGTGTATTTATTAAAATTTTTTCACCAGCCGAGTCCAAAATTCAGCGGTTCCCCATCTGAGCCCAGAAAGCAGGTAAAACAACTTTTGTGGTGTCTTTCAGGTGCCTACCAAGGTAGTGTAAAAACTACCAGGAGAACTCCTTTCTGGCACCTTCCCCGGTGGAGTTGTGCATGGGGTGTGTTTGGAACATTTTGTCACCAGCCGACTCCAAAATTCAGCTGTTCCCCATCTCAGCCCAGAAAGCAGGTAGAACAACTTTTGTGGTGCCTTTCAGCTGCCTACCAATGTAGTGTAAAAACTACTAAGAGAACTCCTGTCTGGCACCTTCCCCGGTGGAGTTGTGCATGGGGTGTGTTTGGAACATTTTGTCACCAGCCGAGTCCAAAATTCAGCGGTTCCCCATCTCAGCCCAGAAAGCAGGTAGAACAACTTTTGTGGTGTCTTTCAGATGCCTACCAGAGCAATGTAAAAACTTCCAACAGAACTCCTGTCTGGCACCTTCCCCGGTGGAGTTGTGCAGGGGGTGTGTTTGGAACATTTTGTCACCAGCCGAGTCCAAAATTCAGCTGTTCCCCATCTCAGCCCAGAAAGCAGGTAGAACAACTTTTGTGGTGCCTTTCAGGTGCCTACCGGAGCAATGTAAAAACTACCAGGAGAACTCCTCTCTGGCACCTTCCCCGGTGGAGTTGTGCATGGGGTGTGTTTGGAACATTTTGTCACCGGCCGACTCCAAAATTCAGCTGTTCCCCATCTCAGCCCAGAGAGCAGGTAGAACAACTTTTGTGGTGTCTTTCAGATGCCTACCGGAGCAATGTAAAAACTACCAACAAAATTCCTTCCTGGCACCTTCGCTAGTGGAGTTGTGCATGGGGTGTATTTATTAAAAATTTTGTCACCGGCCGAGTCCAAAATTCAGCTGTTCCCCATCTCAGCCCAGAAAGCAGGTAGAACAACTTTTGTGGTGCCTTTCAAATGCCTACCAAGGTAGTGTAAAAACTACCAGGAGAACTCTTGTCTGGCACCTTCCCCGGTGGAGTTGTGCATGGGGTGTGTTTGGAACATTTTGTCACCGGCCGAGTCCAAAATTCAGCGGTTCCCCATCTCAGCCCAGAATCCAGGTAAAACAACTTTTGTGGTGTCTTTCAGATGCCTACCGGAGCAATGTAAAAACTACCAGGAGAACTCCTTTCTGGCACCTTCCCCGGTGGAATTGTGCATGGGGTGTGTTTGGAACATTTTGTCACCAGCCGAGTCCAAAATTCAGCGGTTCCCCAGCTCAGCCCAGAAAGCAGGTAGAACAACTTTTGTGGTGTCTTTCAGATGCCTACCAGAGCAATGTAAAAACTACCAGGAGAACTCCTGTCTGGCACCTTCCCCGGTGGAGTTGTGCAGGGGGTGTGTTTGGAACATTTTGTCACCAGCCGAGTCCAAAATTCAGCTGTTCCCCATCTCAGCCCAGAAAGCAGGTAGAACAACTTTTGTGGTGTCTTTCAGATGCCTACCAAGGTAGTGTAAAAACTTCCAACAGAACTCTTGTCTGGCATCTTCCCCGGTGGAGTTGTGCAGGGGGTGTGTTTGGAACATTTTGTCACCAGCCGAGTCCAAAATTCAGCGGTTCCCCATCTCAGCCCAGAAAGCAGGTAGAACAACTTTTGTGGTGCCTTTCAGGTGCCTACCGGAGCAATGTAAAAACTACCAGGAGAACTCCTGTCTGGCACCTTCCCCGGTGGAGTTGTGCATGGGGTGTGTTTGGAACATTTTGTCACCGGCCGAGTCCAAAATTCAGCGGTTCCCCATCTCAGCCCAGAATCCAGGTAAAACAACTTTTGTGGTGTCTTTCAGATGCCTACCGGAGCAATGTAAAAACTACCAGGAGAACTCCTCTCTGGCACCTTCCCCGGTGGAGTTGTGCATGGGGTGTGTTTGGAACATTTTGTCACCGGCCGACTCCAAAATTCAGCTGTTCCCCATCTCAGCCCAGAGAGCAGGTAGAACAACTTTTGTGGTGTCTTTTTGATGCCTACCGGAGCAATGTAAAAACTACCAAGAGAATTCCTTCCTGGCACCTTCGCTAGTGGAGTTGTGCATGGGGTGTATTTATTAAAATTTTGTCACCGGCCGAGTCCAAAATTCAGCGGTTCCCCATCTCAGCCCAGAAAGCAGGTAGAACAACTTTTGTGGTGCCTTTCAGCTGCCTACCAAGGTAGTGTAAAAACTATCAAGAGAACTCTTGTCTGGCACCTTCCCCGGTGGAGTTGTGCATGGGGTGTATTTATTAAAATTTTGTCACCAGCCGAGTCCAAAATTCAGCTGTTCCCCATCTGAGCCCAGAAAGCAGGTAAAACAACTTTTGTGGTGCCTTTCAAATGCCTACCAAGGTAGTGTAAAAACTATCAAGAGAACTCCTGTCTGGCACCTTCCCCGGTGGAGTTGTGCATGGGGTGTGTTTGGAACATTTTGTCTCCGGCCGAGTCCAAAATTCAGCGGTTCCCCATCTCAGCCCAGAAAGCAGGAAGAAAAAACTTTTGTGGTGTCTTTCAGGTGCCTACCAAGGTAGTGTAAAAACTACCAGGAGAACTCTTGTCTGGACCTTCCCTGGTGGAGTTGTGCAGGGGGTGTGTTTGGAACATTTCGTCACCAGCCGAGTCCAAAATTCAGCTGTTCCCCATCTCAGCCCAGAAAGCAGGTAAAACAACTTTTGTGGTGTCTTTCAAATGCCTACCAAGGTAGTGTAAAAACTACCAGGAGAACTCCTTTCTGGCACCTTCCCCGGTGGAGTTGTGCATGGGGTGTGTTTGGAACATTTTGTCACCGGCCGACTCCAAAATTCAGCGGTTCCCCATCTCAGCCCAGAAAGCAGGTAGAACAACTTTTGTGGTGTCTTTTTGATGCCTACCGGAGCAATGTAAAAACTACCAACAGAATTCCTTCCTGGCACCTTCGCTAGTGGAGTTGTGCATGGGGTGTATTTATTAAAATTTTGTCACCAGCCGAGTCCAAAATTCAGCTGTTCCCCATCTCAGCCCAGAAAGCAGGTAGAACAACTTTTGTGGTGTCTTTCAGGTGCCTACCAAGGTTGTGTAAAAACTACCAGGAGAACTCTTGTCTGGACCTTCCCTGGTGGAGTTGTGCATGGGGTGTGTTTGGAACATTTCGTCACCAGCCGAGTCCAAAATTCAGCGGTTCCCCATCTCAGCCCAGAAAGCAGGTAAAACAACTTTTGTGGTGTCTTTCAAATGCCTACCAAGGTAGTGTAAAAACTACCAGGAGAACTCCTTTCTGGCACCTTCCCCGGTGGAGTTGTGCATGGGGTGTGTTTGGAACATTTTGTCACCGGCCGACTCCAAAATTCAGCGGTTCCCCATCTCAGCCCAGAAAGCAGGTAGAACAACTTTTGTGGTGTCTTTCAGATGCCTACCGGAGCAATGTAAAAACTACCAACAGAATTCGTTCTTGGTACCTTCGCTAGTGGAGTTGTGCATGGGGTGTATTTATTAAAATTCTGTCACCGGCCGAGTCCAAAATTCAGCTGTTCCCCATCTCAGCCCAGAGATCAGGTAGAACAACTTTTGTGGTGTCTTTTTGATGCCTACCGGAGCAATGTAAAAACTACCAACAGAATTCCTTCCTGGCACCTTCGCTAGTGGAGTTGTGCATGGGGTGTATTTGGAACATTTTGTCACCAGCCGAGTCCAAAATTCAGCTGTTCCCCATCTCAGCCCAGAAAGCAGGTAGAACAACTTTTGTGGTGCCTTTCAAATGCCTACCAAGGTAGTGTAAAAACTATCAAGAGAACTCTTGTCTGGCACCTTCCCCGGTGGAGTTGTGCCTGGGGTGTATTTATTAAAATTTTTTCACCAGCCGAGTCCAAAATTCAGCGGTTCCCCATCTGAGCCCAGAAAGCAGGTAAAACAACTTTTGTGGTGTCTTTCAGGTGCCTACCAAGGTAGTGTAAAAACTACCAGGAGAACTCCTTTCTGGCACCTTCCCCGGTGGAGTTGTGCATGGGGTGTGTTTGGAACATTTTGTCACCAGCCGACTCCAAAATTCAGCTGTTCCCCATCTCAGCCCAGAAAGCAGGTAGAACAACTTTTGTGGTGCCTTTCAGCTGCCTACCAATGTAGTGTAAAAACTACTAAGAGAACTCCTGTCTGGCACCTTCCCCGGTGGAGTTGTGCATGGGGTGTGTTTGGAACATTTTGTCACCAGCCGAGTCCAAAATTCAGCTGTTCCCCATCTCAGCCCAGAAAGCAGGTAGAACAACTTTTGTGGTGTCTTTCAGATGCCTACCAGAGCAATGTAAAAACTTCCAACAGAACTCCTGTCTGGCACCTTCCCCGGTGGAGTTGTGCAGGGGGTGTGTTTGGAACATTTTGTCACCAGCCGAGTCCAAAATTCAGCTGTTCCCCATCTCAGCCCAGAAAGCAGGTAGAACAACTTTTGTGGTGCCTTTCAGGTGCCTACCGGAGCAATGTAAAAACTACCAGGAGAACTCGTTTCTGGCACCTTCCCCGGTGGAGTTGTGCATGGGGTGTGTTTGGAACATTTTGTCACCAGCCGAGTCCAAAATTCAGCGGTTCCCCATCTCAGCCCAGAAAGCAGGTAGAACAACTTTTGTAGTGTCTTTTTGATGCCTACCGGAGCAATGTAAAAACTACCAACAGAATTCCTTCCTGGCACCTTCGCTAGTGGAGTTGTGCATGGGGTGTATTTATTAAAATTTTGTCACCGGCCGACTCCAAAATTCAGCGGTTCCCCATCTCAGCCCAGAAAGCAGGTAGAACAACTTTTGTGGTGTCTTTCAGATGCCTACCAAGGTAGTGTAAAAACTATCAAGAGAACTCCTTTCTGGCACCTTCCCCGGTGGAGTTGTGCATGGGGTGTGTTTGGAACATTTCGTCACCAGCCGAGTCCAAAATTCAGCAGTTCCCCATCTCAGCCCAGAATCCAGGTAAAACAACTTTTGTGGTGTCTTTCAGGTGCCTACCAAGGTAGTGTAAAAACTGCCAACAGAACTCTTGTCTGGCACATTCCCCGGTGGAGTTGTGCAGGGGGTGTGTTTGGAACATTTTGTCACCAGCCGAGTCCAAAATTCAGCTGTTCCCCATCTCAGCCCAGAAAGGAGGTAGAACAACTTTTGTGGTGTCTTTCAGATGCCTACCAAGGTAGTGTAAAAACTATTAAGAGAACTCCTGTCTGGCACCTTCCCCGGTGGAGTTGTGCAGGGGGTGTGTTTGGAACATTTTGTCACCAGCTGAGTCCAAAATTCTGCGGTTCCCCATCTCAGCCCAGAAAGCAGGTAGAACAACTTTTGTGGTGTTTTTTTGATGCCTACCGGAGCAATGTAAAAACTACCAACAAAATTCCTTCCTGGCACCTTCGCTAGTGGAGTTGTGCATGGGGTGTATTTATTAAAAATTTTGTCACCAGCCGAGTCCAAAATTCAGCTGTTCCCCATCTCAGCCCAGAAAGCAGGTAGAACAACTTTTGTGGTGCCTTTCAAATGCCTACCAAGGTAGTGTAAAAACTATCAAGAGAACTCTTGTCTGGCACCTTCCCCGGTGGAGTTGTGCATGGGGTGTGTTTGGAACATTTTGTCACCAGCCGAGTCCAAAATTCAGCTGTTCCCCGTCTCAGCCCAGAAAGCAGGAAGAAAAAACTTTTGTGGTGTCTTTCAGGTGCCTACCAAGGTAGTGTAAAAACTACCAGGAGAACTCCTTTCTGGCACCTTCCCCGGTGGAATTGTGCATGGGGTGTGTTTGGAACATTTTGTCACCAGCCGAGTCCAAAATTCAGCGGTTCCCCAGCTCAGCCCAGAAAGCAGGTAGAACAACTTTTGTGGTGTCTTTCAGATGCCTACCAGAGCAATGTAAAAACTACCAGGAGAACTCCTGTCTGGCACCTTCCCCGGTGGAGTTGTGCAGGGGGTGTGTTTGGAACATTTTGTCACCAGCCGACTCCAAAATTCAGCTGTTCCCCATCTCAGCCCAGAAAGCAGGTAGAACAACTTTTGTGGTGTCTTTCAGATGCCTACCAAGGTAGTGTAAAAACTTCCAACAGAACTCTTGTCTGGCACCTTCCCCGGTGGAGTTGTGCATGGGGTGTGTTTGGAACATTTTTTCACCGGCCGAGTCCAAAATTCAGCGGTTCCCCATCTCAGCCCAGAAAGCAGGTAGAACAACTTTTGTGGTGCCTTTCAGGTGCCTACCGGAGCAATGTAAAAACTACCAGGAGAACTCCTGTCTGGCACCTTCCCCGGTGGAGTTGTGCATGGGGTGTGTTTGGAACATTTTGTCACCGGCCGAGTCCAAAATTCAGCGGTTCCCCATCTCAGCCCAGAAAGCAGGTAGAACAACTTTTGTGGTGTCTTTCAGATGCCTACCGGAGCAATGTAAAAACTACCAGGAGAACTCCTCTCTGGCACCTTCCCCGGTGGAGTTGTGCATGGGGTGTGTTTGGAACATTTTGTCACCGGCCGACTCCAAAATTCAGCTGTTCCCCATCTCAGCCCAGAGAGCAGGTAGAACAACTTTTGTGGTGTCTTTTTGATGCCTACCGGAGCAATGTAAAAACTACCAAGAGAATTCCTTCCTGGCACCTTCGCTAGTGGAGTTGTGCATGGGGTGTATTTATTAAAATTTTGTCACCGGCCGAGTCCAAAATTCAGCGGTTCCCCATCTCAGCCCAGAAAGCAGGTAGAACAACTTTTGTGGTGCCTTTCAGCTGCCTACCAAGGTAGTGTAAAAACTATCAAGAGAACTCCTGTCTGGCACCTTCCCCGGTGGAGTTGTGCATGGGGTGTGTTTGGAACATTTTGTCTCCGGCCGAGTCCAAAATTCAGCGGTTCCCCATCTCAGCCCAGAAAGCAGGAAGAAAAAACTTTTGTGGTGTCTTTCAGGTGCCTACCAAGGTAGTGTAAAAACTACCAGGAGAACTCTTGTCTGGACCTTCCCTGGTGGAGTTGTGCAGGGGGTGTGTTTGGAACATTTCGTCACCAGCCGAGTCCAAAATTCAGCTGTTCCCCATCTCAGCCCAGAAAGCATGTAAAACAACTTTTGTGGTGTCTTTCAAATGCCTACCAAGGTAGTGTAAAAACTACCAGGAGAACTCCTTTCTGGCACCTTCCCCGGTGGAGTTGTGCATGGGGTGTGTTTGGAACATTTTGTCACCGGCCGACTCCAAAATTCAGCGGTTCCCCATCTCAGCCCAGAAAGCAGGTAGAACAACTTTTGTGGTGTCTTTCAGATGCCTACCGGAGCAATGTAAAAACTACCAACAGAATTCGTTCTTGGCACCTTCGCTAGTGGAGTTGTGCATGGGGTGTATTTATTAAAATTTTGTCACCAGCCGAGTCCAAAATTCAGCTGTTCCCCATCTCAGCCCAGAAAGCAGGTAGAACAACTTTTGTGGTGCCTTTCAGGTGCCTACCAAGGTAGTGTAAAAACTACCAACAGAACTCCTGTCTGGCAACTTCCCCGGTGGAGTTGTGCAGGGGGTGTGTTTGGAACATTTTGTCACCAGCCGACTCCAAAATTCAGCGGTTCCCCATCTCAGCCCAGAAAGCAGGTAGAACAACTTTTGTGGTGTCTTTTTGATGCCTACCGGAGCAATGTAAAAACTACCAACAAAATTCCTTCCTGGCACCTTCGCTAGTGGAGTTGTGCATGGGGTGTATTTATTAAAAATTTTGTCACCAGCCGAGTCCAAAATTCAGCTGTTCCCCATCTCAGCCCAGAAAGCAGGTAGAACAACTTTTGTGGTGCCTTTCAAATGCCTACCAAGGTAGTGTAAAAACTATCAAGAGAACTCTTGTCTGGCACCTTCCCCGGTGGAGTTGTGCATGGGGTGTGTTTGGAACATTTTGTCACCAGCCGAGTCCAAAATTCAGCGGTTCCCCAGCTCAGCCCAGAAAGCAGGTAGAACAACTTTTGTGGTGTCTTTCAGATGCCTACCAGAGCAATGTAAAAACTACCAGGAGAACTCCTGTCTGGCACCTTCCCCGGTGGAGTTGTGCAGGGGGTGTGTTTGGAACATTTTGTCACCAGCCGACTCCAAAATTCAGCTGTTCCCCATCTCAGCCCAGAAAGCAGGTAGAACAACTTTTGTGGTGTCTTTCAGATGCCTACCAAGGTAGTTTAAAAACTTCCAACAGAACTCTTGTCTGGCACCTTCCCCGGTGGAGTTGTGCATGGGGTGTGTTTGGAACATTTTTTCACCGGCCGAGTCCAAAATTCAGTGGTTCCCCATCTCAGCCCAGAAAGCAGGTAGAACAACTTTTGTGGTGCCTTTCAGGTGCCTACCGGAGCAATGTAAAAACTACCAGGAGAACTCCTGTCTGGCACCTTCCCCGGTGGAGTTGTGCATGGGGTGTGTTTGGAACATTTTGTCTCCGGCCGAGTCCAAAATTCAGCGGTTCCCCATCTCAGCCCAGAAAGCAGGAAGAAAAAACTTTTGTGGTGTCTTTCAGGTGCCTACCAAGGTAGTGTAAAAACTACCAGGAGAACTCTTGTCTGGACCTTCCCTGGTGGAGTTGTGCAGGGGGTGTGTTTGGAACATTTCGTCACCAGCCGAGTCCAAAATTCAGCTGTTCCCCATCTCAGCCCAGAAAGCAGGTAAAACAACTTTTGTGGTGTCTTTCAAATGCCTACCAAGGTAGTGTAAAAACTACCAGGAGAACTCCTGTCTGGCACCTTCCCCGGTGGAGTTGTGCATGGGGTGTGTTTGGAACATTTTGTCTCCGGCCGAGTCCAAAATTCAGCGGTTCCCCATCTCAGCCCAGAAAGCAGGTAGAACAACTTTTGTGGTGTCTTTCAGATGCCTACCGGAGCAATGTAAAAACTACCAAGAGAATTCCTTCCTGGCACCTTCGCTAGTGGAGTTGTGCATGGGGTGTATTTATTAAAATTTTGTCACCGGCCGAGTCCAAAATTCAGCGGTTCCCCATCTCAGCCCAGAAAGCAGGTAGAACAACTTTTGTGGTGCCTTTCAGCTGCCTACCAAGGTAGTGTAAAAACTATCAAGAGAACTCCTGTCTGGCACCTTCCCCGGTGGAGTTGTGCATGGGGTGTGTTTGGAACATTTTGTCTCCGGCCGAGTCCAAAATTCAGCGGTTCCCCATCTCAGCCCAGAAAGCAGGAAGAAAAAACTTTTGTGGTGTCTTTCAGGTGCCTACCAAGGTAGTGTAAAAACTACCAGGAGAACTCTTGTCTGGACCTTCCCTGGTGGAGTTGTGCAGGGGGTGTGTTTGGAACATTTCGTCACCAGCCGAGTCCAAAATTCAGCTGTTCCCCATCTCAGCCCAGAAAGCATGTAAAACAACTTTTGTGGTGTCTTTCAAATGCCTACCAAGGTAGTGTAAAAACTACCAGGAGAACTCCTTTCTGGCACCTTCCCCGGTGGAGTTGTGCATGGGGTGTGTTTGGAACATTTTGTCACCGGCCGACTCCAAAATTCAGCGGTTCCCCATCTCAGCCCAGAAAGCAGGTAGAACAACTTTTGTGGTGTCTTTCAGATGCCTACCGGAGCAATGTAAAAACTACCAACAGAATTCGTTCTTGGCACCTTCGCTAGTGGAGTTGTGCATGGGGTGTATTTATTAAAATTTTGTCACCAGCCGAGTCCAAAATTCAGCTGTTCCCCATCTCAGCCCAGAAAGCAGGTAGAACAACTTTTGTGGTGCCTTTCAGGTGCCTACCAAGGTAGTGTAAAAACTACCAACAGAACTCCTGTCTGGCAACTTCCCCGGTGGAGTTGTGCAGGGGGTGTGTTTGGAACATTTTGTCACCAGCCGACTCCAAAATTCAGCGGTTCCCCATCTCAGCCCAGAAAGCAGGTAGAACAACTTTTGTGGTGTCTTTTTGATGCCTACCGGAGCAATGTAAAAACTACCAACAAAATTCCTTCCTGGCACCTTCGCTAGTGGAGTTGTGCATGGGGTGTATTTATTAAAAATTTTGTCACCAGCCGAGTCCAAAATTCAGCTGTTCCCCATCTCAGCCCAGAAAGCAGGTAGAACAACTTTTGTGGTGCCTTTCAAATGCCTACCAAGGTAGTGTAAAAACTATCAAGAGAACTCTTGTCTGGCACCTTCGCTAGTGGAGTTGTGCATGGGGTGTGTTTGGAACATTTTGTCACCAGCCGAGTCCAAAATTCAGCGGTTCCCCGTCTCAGCCCAGAAAGCAGGAAGAAAAAACTTTTGTGGTGTCTTTCAGGTGCCTACCAAGGTAGTGTAAAAACTACCAGGAGAACTCCTTTCTGGCACCTTCCCCGGTGGAATTGTGCATGGGGTGTGTTTGGAACATTTTGTCACCAGCCGAGTCCAAAATTCAGCGGTTCCCCAGCTCAGCCCAGAAAGCAGGTAGAACAACTTTTGTGGTGTCTTTCAGATGCCTACCAGAGCAATGTAAAAACTACCAGGAGAACTCCTGTCTGGCACCTTCCCCGGTGGAGTTGTGCATGGGGTGTGTTTGGAACATTTTGTCACCAGCCGACTCCAAAATTCAGCTGTTCCCCATCTCAGCCCAGAAAGCAGGTAGAACAACTTTTGTGGTGTCTTTCAGATGCCTACCAAGGTAGTTTAAAAACTTCCAACAGAACTCTTGTCTGGCACCTTCCCCGGTGGAGTTGTGCATGGGGTGTGTTTGGAACATTTTTTCACCGGCCGAGTCCAAAATTCAGTGGTTCCCCATCTCAGCCCAGAAAGCAGGTAGAACAACTTTTGTGGTGCCTTTCAGGTGCCTACCGGAGCAATGTAAAAACTACCAGGAGAACTCCTGTCTGGCACCTTCCCCGGTGGAGTTGTGCATGGGGTGTGTTTGGAACATTTTGTCACCGGCCGACTCCAAAATTCAGCGGTTCCCCATCTCAGCCCAGAAAGCAGGTAGAACAACTTTTGTGGTGCCTTTCAAATGCCTACCAAGGTAGTGTAAAAACTATCAAGAGAACTCTTGTCTGGCACCTTCCCCGGTGGAGTTGTGCATGGGGTGTATTTATTAAAATTTTGTCACCAGCCGAGTCCAAAATTCAGCTGTTCCCCATCTGAGCCCAGAAAGCAGGTAAAACAACTTTTGTGGTGCCTTTCAAATGCCTACCAAGGTAGTGTAAAAACTATCAAGAGAACTCCTGTCTGGCACCTTCCCCGGTGGAGTTGTGCATGGGGTGTGTTTGGAACATTTTGTCTCCGGCCGAGTCCAAAATTCAGCGGTTCCCCATCTCAGCCCAGAAAGCAGGAAGAAAAAACTTTTGTGGTGTCTTTCAGGTGCCTACCAAGGTAGTGTAAAAACTACCAGGAGAACTCTTGTCTGGACCTTCCCTGGTGGAGTTGTGCAGGGGGTGTGTTTGGAACATTTCGTCACCAGCCGAGTCCAAAATTCAGCTGTTCCCCATCTCAGCCCAGAAAGCAGGTAAAACAACTTTTGTGGTGTCTTTCAAATGCCTACCAAGGTAGTGTAAAAACTACCAGGAGAACTCTTGTCTGGCACCTTCCCCGGTGGAGTTGTGCATGGGGTGTGTTTGGAACATTTTGTCTCCGGCCGAGTCCAAAATTCAGCGGTTCCCCATCTCAGCCCAGAAAGCAGGTAGAACAACTTTTGTGGTGTCTTTCAGATGCCTACCGGAGCAATGTAAAAACTACCAACAGAATTCGTTCTTGGCACCTTCGCTAGTGGAGTTGTGCATGGGGTGTATTTATTAAAATTTTGTCACCAGCCGAGTCCAAAATTCAGCTGTTCCCCATCTCAGCCCAGAAAGCAGGTAGAACAACTTTTGTGGTGCCTTTCAGGTGCCTACCAAGGTAGTGTAAAAACTACCAACAGAACTCCTGTCTGGCACCTTCCCCGGTGGAGTTGTGCATGGGGTGTGTTTGGAACATTTTGTCACCAGCCGAGTCCAAAATTCAGCTGTTCCCCATCTCAGCCCAGAAAGCAGGAAGAACAACTTTTGTGGTGCCTTTCAGCTGCCTACAGGAGCAATGTAAAAACTACCAGGAGAACTCCTCTCTGGCACCTTCGCTAGTGGAGTTGTGCATGGGATGTGTTTGGAACATTTTGTCACCGGCCGACTCCAAAATTCAGCTGTTCCCCATCTCAGCCCAGAGATCAGGTAGAACAACTATTGTGGTGTCTTTTTGATGCCTACCGGAGCAATGTAAAAACTACCAACAGAATTCGTTCCTGGCACCTTCGCTAGTGGAGTTGTGCATGGGGTGTATTTGGAACATTTTGTCACCAGCCGAGTCCAAAATTCAGCTGTTCCCCATCTCAGCCCAGAAAGCAGGTAGAACAACTTTTGTGGTGCCTTTCAAATGCCTACCAAGGTAGTGTAAAAACTATCAAGAGAACTCTTGTCTGGCACCTTCCCCGGTGGAGTTGTGCCTGGGGTGTATTTATTAAAATTTTTTCACCAGCCGAGTCCAAAATTCAGCGGTTCCCCAGCTCAGCCCAGAAAGCAGGTAGAACAACTTTTGTGGTGTCTTTCAGATGCCTACCAGAGCAATGTAAAAACTTCCAACAGAACTCCTGTCTGGCACCTTCCCCGGTGGAGTTGTGCAGGGGGTGTGTTTGGAACATTTTGTCACCAGCCGAGTCCAAAATTCAGCTGTTCCCCATCTCAGCCCAGAAAGCAGGTAGAACAACTTTTGTGGTGCCTTTCAGGTGCCTACCGGAGCAATGTAAAAACTACCAGGAGAACTCCTGTCTGGCACCTTCCCCGGTGGAGTTGTGCATGGGGTGTGTTTGGAACATTTTGTCACCAGCCGAGTCCAAAATTCAGCGGTTCCCCATCTCAGCCCAGAAAGCAGGTAGAACAACTTTTGTAGTGTCTTTTTGATGCCTACCGGAGCAATGTAAAAACTACCAACAGAATTCCTTCCTGGCACCTTCGCTAGTGGAGTTGTGCATGGGGTGTATTTATTAAAATTTTGTCACCGGCCGACTCCAAAATTCAGCGGTTCCCCATCTCAGCCCAGAACGCAGGTAGAACAACTTTTGTGGTGTCTTTCAGATGCCTACCAAGGTAGTGTAAAAACTATCAAGAGAACTCTTGTCTGGCACCTTCCCCGGTGGAGTTGTGCATGGGGTGTGTTTGGAACATTTTGTCACCAGCCGAGTCCAAAATTCAGCTGTTCCCCATCTCAGCCCAGAAAGCAGGTAAAACAACTTTTGTGGTGTCTTTCAGGTGCCTACCAAGGTAGTGTAAAAACTACTAAGAGAACTCCTTTCTGGCACCTTCCCCGGTGGAGTTGTGCATGGGGTGTGTTTGGAACATTTTGTCACCAGCCGACTCCAAAATTCAGCGGTTCCCCAGCTCAGCCCAGAAAGCAGGTAGAACAACTTTTGTGGTGTCTTTCAGATGCCTACCAGAGCAATGTAAAAACTTCCAACAGAACTCCTGTCTGGCACCTTCCCCGGTGGAGTTGTGCATGGGGTGTGTTTGGAACATTTTGTCACCAGCCGAGTCCAAAATTCAGCGGTTCCCCATCTCAGCCCAGAAAGCAGGTAGAACAACTTTTATAGTGTCTTTTTGATGCCTACCGGAGCAATGTAAAAACTACCAACAGAATTCGTTTCTGGCACCTTCCCCGGTGGAGTTGTGCATGGGGTGTATTTATTAAAATTTTGTCACCGGCCGACTCCAAAATTCAGCGGTTCCCCATCTCAGCCCAGAAAGCAGGTAGAACAACTTTTGTGGTGTCTTTCAGGTGCCTACCAAGGTAGTATAAAAACTTCCAACAGAACTCTTGTCTGGCACATTCCCCGGTGCAGTTGTGCAGGGGGTGTATTTATTAAAATTTTGTCACCAGCCGAGTCCAAAATTCAGCTGTTCCCCGTCTCAGCCCAGAAAGCAGGTAGAACAACTTTTGTGGTGCCTTTCAAATGCCTACCAAGGTAGTGTAAAAACTATCAAGAGAACTCTTGTCTGGCACCTTCCCCGGTGGAGTTGTGCATGGGGTGTGTTTGGAACATTTTGTCACCAGCCGAGTCCAAAATTCAGCTGTTCCCCGTCTCAGCCCAGAAAGCAGGAAGAAAAAACTTTTGTGGTGTCTTTCAGGTGCCTACCAAGGTAGTGTAAAAACTACCAGGAGAACTCCTGTCTGGCACCTTCCCCGGTGGAGTTGTGCATGGGGTGTGTTTGGAACATTTTGTCACCAGCCGACTCCAAAATTCAGCTGTTCCCCATCTCAGCCCAGAAAGCAGGTAGAACAACTTTTGTGGTGCCTTTCAGCTGCCTACCAATGTAGTGTAAAAACTACTAAGAGAACTCCTGTCTGGCACCTTCCCCGGTGGAGTTGTGCATGGGGTGTGTTTGGAACATTTTGTCACCAGCCGAGTCCAAAATTCAGCGGTTCCCCATCTCAGCCCAGAAAGCAGGTAGAACAACTTTTGTGGTGTCTTTCAAATGCCTACCAGAGCAATGTAAAAACTACCAGGAGAACTCCTGTCTGGCACCTTCCCCGGTGGAGTTGTGCAGGGGGTGTGTTTGGAACATTTTGTCACCAGCCGAGTCCAAAATTCAGCGGTTCCCCATCTCAGCCCAGAAAGCAAGTAGAACAACTTTTGTGGTGTCTTTTTGATGCCTACCGGAGCAATGTAAAAACTACCAACAGAATTCGTTCCTGGCACCTTCGCTAGTGGAGTTGTGCATGGGGTGTATTTATTAAAATTTGGTCACCAGCCGAGTCCAAAATTCAGCTGTTCCCCATCTCAGCCCAGAAAGCAGGTAGAACAACTTTTGTGGTGCCTTTCAGCTGCCTACCAAGGTAGTGTAAAAACTACTAAGAGAACTCCTGTCTGGCACCTTCCCCGGTGGAGTTGTGCAGGGGCTGTGTTTGGAACATTTCGTCACCAGCCGAGTCCAAAATTCAGCGGTTCCCCATCTCAGCCCAGAAAGCAGGTAGAACAACTTTTGTAGTGTCTTTTTGATGCCTACCGGAGCAATGTAAAAACTACCAACAGAATTCCTTCCTGGCACCTTCGCTAGTGGAGTTGTGCATGGGGTGTATTTATTAAAATTTTGTCACCAGCCGAGTCCAAAATTCAGCTGTTCCCCATCTCAGCCCAGAAAGCAGGTAGAACAACTTTTGTGGTGCCTTTCAAATGCCTACCAAGGTAGTGTAAAAACTATCAAGAGAACTCTTGTCTGGCACCTTCCCCGGTGGAGTTGTGCATGGGGTGTGTTTGGAACATTTTGTCACCAGCCGAGTCCAAAATTCAGCGGTTCCCCATCTCAGCCCAGAAAGCAGGAAGAACAACTTTTGTGGTGTCTTTTTGATGCGTACCGGAGCAATGTAAAAACTACCAACAGAATTCGTCCCTGGCACCTTCGCTAGTGGAGTTGTGCATGGGGTGTATTTATTAAAATTTTGTCACCTGCCGAGTCCAAAATTCAGCGGTTCCCCATCTCAGCCCAGAAAGCAGGTAAAACAACTTTTGTGGTGTCTTTCAGCTGCCTACCAAGGTAGAGTAAAAACTACTAAGAGAACTCCTGTCTGGCACCTTCCCCGGTGGAGTTGTGCATGGGGTGTGTTTGGAACATTTTGTCACCAGCCGACTCCAAAATTCAGCTGTTCCCCATCTCAGCCCAGAAAGCAGGTAGAACAACTTTTGTGGTGCCTTTCAGCTGCCTACCAATGTAGTGTAAAAACTACTAAGAGAACTCCTGTCTGGCACCTTCCCCGGTGGAGTTGTGCATGGGGTGTGTTTGGAACATTTTGTCACCAGCCGAGTCCAAAATTCAGCGGTTCCCCATCTCAGCCCAGAAAGCAGGTAGAACAACTTTTGTGGTGTCTTTCAGATGCCTACCAGAGCAATGTAAAAACTTCCAACAGAACTCCTGTCTGGCACCTTCCCCGGTGGAGTTGTGCAGGGGGTGTGTTTGGAACATTTTGTCACCAGCCGAGTCCAAAATTCAGCGGTTCCCCATCTCAGCCCAGAAAGCAGGTAGAACAACTTTTGTAGTGTCTTTTTGATGCCTACCGGAGCAATGTAAAAACTACCAAATGAATTCCTTCCTGGCACCTTCGCTAGTGGAGTTGTGCATGGGGTGTATTTATTAAAATTTTGTCACCGGCCGACTCCAAAATTCAGCGGTTCCCCATCTCAGCCCATAACGCAGGTAGAACAACTTTTGTGGTGTCTTTCAGATGCCTACCAAGGTAGTGTAAAAACTATCAAGAGAACTCTTGTCTGGCACCTTCCCCGGTGGAGTTGTGCATGGGGTGTGTTTGGAACATTTTGTCACCAGCCGAGTCCAAAATTCAGCTGTTCCCCATCTCAGCCCAGAAAGCAGGTAAAACAACTTTTGTGGTGTCTTTCAGGTGCCTACCAAGGTAGTGTAAAAACTACTAAGAGAACTCCTTTCTGGCACCTTCCCCGGTGGAGTTGTGCATGGGGTGTGTTTGGAACATTTTGTCACCAGCCGAGTCCAAAATTCAGCAGTTCCCCATCTCAGCCCAGAATCCAGGTAAAACAACTTTTGTGGTGTCTTTCAGGTGCCTACCAAGGTATTGTAAAAACTACTAAGAGAACTCCTTTCTGGCACATTCCCCGGTGGAGTTGTGCAGGGGGTGTGTTTGGAACATTTTGTCACCAGCCGAGTCCAAAATTCAGCTGTTCCCCATCTCAGCCCAGAAAGCAGGTAGAACAACTTTTGTGGTGTCTTTCAGGTGCCTACCAAGGTAGTGTAAAAACTACCAACAGAACTCCTGTGTGGCACCTTCCCCGGTGGAGTTGTGCAGGGGGTGTGTTTGGAACATTTTGTCACCAGCCGACTCCAAAATTCAGCGGTTCCCCATCTCAGCCCAGAAAGCAGGTAGAACAACTTTTGTGGTGTCTTTTTGATGCCTACCGGAGCAATGTAAAAACTACCAACAGAACTCGTCCCTGGCACCTTCACTAGTGGAGTTGTGCAGGGGGTGTATTAAAATTTTGTCACCAGCCGAGTCCAAAATTCAGCTGTTCCCCATCTCAGCCCAGAAAGCAGGTAGAACAACTTTTGTGGTGCCTTTCAGCTGCCTACCAATGTAGTGTAAAAACTACTAAGAGAACTCCTGTCTGGCACCTTCCCCGGTGGAGTTGTGCATGGGGTGTGTTTGGAACATTTTGTCATCAGCCGAGTCCAAAATTCAGCGGTTCCCCATCTCAGCCCACAAAGCAGGTAGAACAACTTTTGTAGTGTCTTTTTGATGCCTACCGGAGCAATGTAAAAACTACCAACAGAATTCCTTCCTGGCACCTTCGCTAGTGGAGTTGTGCATGGGGTGTATTTATTAAAATTTTGTCACCGGCCGAGTCCAAAATTCAGCGGTTCCCCATCTCAGCCCAGAACGCAGGTAGAACAACTTTTGTGGTGTCTTTCAGATGCCTACCAAGGTAGTGTAAAAACTATCAAGAGAACTCTTGTCTGGCACCTTCCCCGGTGGAGTTGTGCATGGGGTGTGTTTGGAACATTTTGTCACCAGCCGAGTCCAAAATTCAGCTGTTCCCCATCTCAGCCCAGAAAGCAGGTAAAACAACTTTTGTGGTGTCTTTCAAATGCCTACCAAGGTAGTGTAAAAACTACTAAGAGAACTCCTTTCTGGCACCTTCCCCGGTGGAGTTGTGCATGGGGTGTGTTTGGAACATTTTGTCACCAGCCGACTCCAAAATTTAGCAGTTCCCCATCTCAGCCCAGAAAGCAGGTAAAACAAGTTTTGTGGTGTCTTTCAAATGCCTACCAAGGTAGTGTAAAAACTACCAGGAGAACTCCTTTCTGGCACATTCCCCGGTGGAGTTGTGCAGGGGGTGTGTTTGGAACATTTTGTCACCAGCCGAGTCCAAAATTCAGCTGTTCCCCATCTCAGCCCAGAAAGCAGGTAGAACAACTTTTGTGGTGTCTTTCAGATGCCTACCAAGGTAGTGTAAAAACTATTAAGAGAACTCCTGTCTGGCACCTTCCCCGGTGGAGTTGTGCAGGGGGTGTGTTTGGAACATTTTGTCACCAGCCGAGTCCAAAATTCAGCGGTTCCCCATCTCAGCCCAGAAAGCAGGTAGAACAACTTTTGTGGTGTCTTTTTGATGCCTACCGGAGCAATGTAAAAACTACCAACAAAATTCCTTCCTGGCACCTTCGCTAGTGGAGTTGTGCATGGGGTGTATTTATTAAAATTTTGTCACCAGCCGAGTCCAAAATTCAGCTGTTCCCCATCTCAGCCCAGAAAGCAGGTAGAACAACTTTTGTGGTGTCTTTCAGATGCCTACCGGAGCAATGTAAAAACTACCAGGAGAACTCCTGTCTGGCACCTTCCCCGGTGGAGTTGTGCAGGGGGTGTGTTTGGAACATTTTGTCACCAGCCGACTCCAAAATTCAGCTGTTCCCCATCTCAGCCCAGAAAGCAGGTAGAACAACTTTTGTGGTGTCTTTCAGATGCCTACCAAGGTAGTGTAAAAACTATCAAGAGAACTCCTGTCTGGCACCTTCCCCGGTGGAGTTGTGCATGGGGTGTGTTTGGAACATTTTGTCACCAGCCGAGTCCAAAATTCAGCGGTTCCCCATCTCAGCCCAGAAAGCAGCTAGAACAACTTTTGTAGTGTCTTTTTGATGCCTACCGGAGCAATGTAAAAACTACCAAGAGAATTCGTTTCTGGCACCTTCCCCGGTGGAGTTGTGCATGGGGTGTATTTATTAAAATTTTGTCACCGGCCGACTCCAAAATTCAGCGGTTCCCCATCTCAGCCCAGAAAGCAGGTAGAACAACTTTTGTGGTGTCTTTCAGGTGCCTACCAAGGTAGTATAAAAACTTCCAACAGAACTCTTGTCTGGCACATTCCCCGGTGCAGTTGTGCAGGGGGTGTATTTATTAAAATTTTGTCACCAGCCGAGTCCAAAATTCAGCTGTTCCCCATCTCAGCCCAGAAAGCAGGTAGAACAACTTTTGTGGTGCCTTTCAAATGCCTACCAAGGTAGTGTAAAAACTATCAAGAGAACTCTTGTCTGGCACCTTCCCCGGTGGAGTTGTGCATGGGGTGTGTTTGGAACATTTTGTCACCAGCCGAGTCCAAAATTCAGCGGTTCCCCAGCTCAGCCCAGAAAGCAGGTAGAACAACTTTTGTGGTGTCTTTCAGATGCCTACCAGAGCAATGTAAAAACTACCAGGAGAACTCCTGTCTGGCACCTTCCCCGGTGGAGTTGTGCATGGGGTGTGTTTGGAACATTTTGTCACCAGCCGACTCCAAAATTCAGCTGTTCCCCATCTCAGCCCAGAAAGCAGGTAGAACAACTTTTGTGGTGCCTTTCAGCTGCCTACCAAGGTAGTGTAAAAACTACTAAGAGAACTCCTGTCTGGCACCTTCCCCGGTGGAGTTGTGCATGGGGTGTGTTTGGAACATTTTGTCACCAGCCGAGTCCAAAATTCAGCGGTTCCCCATCTCAGCCCAGAAAGCAGGTAGAACAACTTTTGTGGTGTCTTTCAAATGCCTACCAGAGCAATGTAAAAACTACCAGGAGAACTCCTGTCTGGCACCTTCCCCGGTGGAGTTGTGCAGGGGGTGTGTTTGGAACATTTTGTCACCAGCCGAGTCCAAAATTCAGCGGTTCCCCATCTCAGCCCAGAAAGCAGGTAAAACAACTTTTGTGGTGTCTTTCAGGTGCCTACCAAGGTAGTGTAAAAACTACTAAGAGAACTCCTGTCTGGCACCTTCCCCGGTGGAGTTGTGCAGGGGCTGTGTTTGGAACATTTCGTCACCAGCCGAGTCCAAAATTCAGCGGTTCCCCATCTCAGCCCAGAAAGCAGGTAGAACAACTTTTGTAGTGTCTTTTTGATGCCTACCGGAGCAATGTAAAAACTACCAACAGAATTCGTTCCTGGCACCTTCGCTAGTGGAGTTGTGCATGGGGTGTATTTATTAAAATTTTGTCACCAGCCGAGTCCAAAATTCAGCTGTTCCCCATCTCAGCCCAGAAAGCAGGTAGAACAACTTTTGTGGTGCCTTTCAAATGCCTACCAAGGTAGTGTAAAAACTATCAAGAGAACTCTTGTCTGGCACCTTCCCCGGTGGAGTTGTGCATGGGGTGTGTTTGGAACATTTTGTCACCAGCCGAGTCCAAAATTCAGCTGTTCCCCATCTCAGCCCAGAAAGCAGGTAAAACAACTTTTGTGGTGTCTTTCAGGTGCGTACCAAGGTAGTGTAAAAACTACCAGGAGAACTCCTGTCTGGCAACTTCCCCGGTGGAGTTGTGCAGGGGGTGTGTTTGGAACATTTTGTCACCAGCCGAGTCCAAAATTCAGCGGTTCCCCATCTCAGCCCAGAAAGCAGGTAGAACAACTTTTGTGGTGTCTTTCAGATGCCTACCGGAGCAATGTAAAAACTACCAACAGAATTCGTCCCTGGCACCTTCGCTAGTGGAGTTGTGCATGGGGTGTATTTATTAAAATTTTGTCACCAGCCGACTCCAAAATTCAGCTGTTCCCCATCTCAGCCCAGAAAGCAGGTAGAAGAACTTTTGTGGTGTCTTTCAGATGCCTACCAAGGTAGTGTAAAAACTACCAGGAGAACTCCTGTCTGGCACCTTCCCCGGTGCAGTTGTGCATGGGCTGTGTTTGGAACATTTTGTCACCGGCCGAGTCCAAAATTCAGCGGTTCCCCATCTCAGCCCAGAAAGCAGGTAGAACAACTTTTGTGGTGTCTTTCAGATGCCTACCGGAGCAATGTAAAAACTACCAGGAGAACTCCTTTCTGGCACCTTCCCCGGTGGAGTTGTGCAGGGGGTGTATTTATTAAAATTTTGTCACCGGCCGAGTCCAAAATTCAGCTGTTCCCCATCTCAGCCCAGAAAGCAGGCAGAACAACTTTTGTGGTGTCTTTCAGATGCCTACCAAGGTAGTGTAAAAACTATTAAGAGAACTCCTGTCTGGCACCTTCCCCGGTGGAGTTGTGCATGGGGTGTGTTTGGAACATTTTGTCACCGGCCGAGTCCAAAATTCAGCGGTTCCCCATCTCAGCCCAGAAAGCAGGTAAAACAACTTTTGTGGTGTCTTTCAGGTGCCTACCAAAGTAGTGTAAAAACTTCCAACAGAACTCTTGTCTGGCACATTCCCCGGTGGAGTTGTGCATGGGGTGTGTTTGGAACATTTCGTCACCAGCCAAGTCCAAAATTCAGCGGTTCCCCATCTCAGCCCAGAAAGCAGGTAGAACAACTTTTGTGGTGCCTTTCAGCTGCCTACCAAGGTAGTGTAAAAACTACTAAGAGAACTCCTGTCTGGCACCTTCCCCGGTGGAGTTGTGCATGGGGTGTGTTTGGAACATTTTGTCACCAGCCGAGTCCAAAATTCAGCGGTTCCCCATCTCAGCCCAGAAAGCAGGTAGAACAACTTTTGTGGTGCCTTTCAGCTGCCTACCAAGGTAGTGTAAAAACTACTAAGAGAACTCCTGTCTGGCACCTTCCCCGGTGGAGTTGTGCATGGGGTGTGTTTGGAACATTTTGCCACCGGCCGAGTCCAAAATTCAGCGGTTCCCCATCTCAGCCCAGAAAGCAGGTAGAACAACTTTTGTGGTGTCTTTCAGATGCCTACCAAGGTAGTGTAAAAACTACCAGGAGAACTCCTCTCTGGCACCTTCCCCGGTGGAGTTGTGCATGGGGTGTGTTTGGAACATTTTGTCACCGGCCGAGTCCAAAATTCAGCGGTTCCCCATCTCAGCCCAGAAAGCAGGTAGAACAACTTTTGTGGTGTCTTTCAGGTGCGTACCAAGGTAGTGTAAAAACTTCCAACAGAACTCTTGTCTGGCACCTTCCCCGGTGGAGTTGTGCAGGGGGTGTGTTTGGAACATTTCGTCACCAGCCAAGTCCAAAATTCAGCAGTTCCCCAGCTCAGCCCAGAAAGCAGGTAGAACAACTTTTGTGGTGTCTTTCAGATGCCTATCAAGGTAGTGTAAAAACTATTAAGAGAACTCCTGTCTGGCACCTTCCCCGGTGCAGTTGTGCATGGGGTGTGTTTGGAACATTTTGTCACCGGCCGAGTCCAAAATTCAGCGGTTCCCCATCTCAGCCCAGAAAGCAGGAAGAACAACTTTTGTAGTGTCTTTTTGATGCCTACCGGAGCAATGTAAAAACTACCAACAGAATTCCTTCCTAGCACCTTCGCTAGTGGAGTTGTGCATGGGGTGTATTTATTAAAATTTGGTCACCAGCCGAGTCCAAAATTCAGCTGTTCCCCATCTCAGCCCAGAAAGCAGGTAGAAGAACTTTTGTGGTGTCTTTCAGATGCCTACCAAGGTAGTGTAAAAACTACCAGGAGAACTCCTTTCTGGCACCTTCCGTAGTGGAGTTGTGCAGGGGGTGTGTTTGGAACATTTTGTCACCAGCCGACTCCAAAATTCAGCTGTTCCCCATCTCAGCCGAGAAAGCAGGTAGAACAACTTTTGTGGTGTCTTTCAGATGCCTACCAAGGCAGTGTAAAAACTACCAGGAGAACTCCTTTCTGGCACCTTCCCCGGTGGAGTTGTGCATGGGCTGTGTTTGGAACATTTTGTCACCGGCCGAGTCCAAAATTCAGCGGTTCCCCATCTCAGCCCAGAAAGCAGGAAGAACAACTTTTGTGGTGCCTTTCAGGTGCCTACCGGAGCAATGTAAAAACTACCAACAGAATTCGTTCTTGGCACCTTCGCTAGTGGAGTTGTGCATGGGGTGTATTTATTAAAATTTTGTCACCAGCCGAGTCCAAAATTCAGCTGTTCCCCATCTCAGCCCAGAAAGCAGGTAAAACAACTTTTGTGGTGTCTTTCAGCTGCCTACCAAGGTAGTGTAAAAACTATTAAGAGAACTCCTGTCTGGCACCTTCCCCGGTGGAGTTGTGCATGGGGTGTGTTTGGAACATTTTGTCACCGGCCGAGTCCAAAATTCAGCGGTTCCCCATCTCAGCCCAGAAAGCAGGTAAAACAACTTTTGTGGTGTCTTTCAGGTGCCTACCAAGGTAGTGTAAAAACTACTAAGAGAACTCCTGTCTGGCACATTCCCCGGTGGAGTTGTGCATGGGGTGTGTTTGGAACATTTCGTCACCAGCCAAGTCCAAAATTCAGCGGTTCCCCATCTCAGCCCAGAATCCAGGTAAAACAACTTTTGTGGTGCCTTTCAGCTGCCTACCAAGGTAGTGTAAAAACTACTAAGAGAACTCCTGTCTGGCACCTTCCCCGGTGGAGTTGTGCATGGGGTGTGTTTGGAACATTTTGTCACCAGCCGACTCCAAAATTCAGCGGTTCCCCATCTCAGCCCAGAAAGCAGGTAGAACAACTTTTGTGGTGCCTTTCAGCTGCCTACCAAGGTAGTGTAAAAACTACTAAGAGAACTCCTGTCTGGCACCTTCCCCGGTGGAGTTGTGCATGGGGTGTGTTTGGAACATTTTGCCACCGGCCGAGTCCAAAATTCAGCGGTTCCCCATCTCAGCCCAGAAAGCAGGTAGAACAACTTTTGTGGTGTCTTTCAGATGCCTACCAAGGTAGTGTAAAAACTACCAGGAGAACTCCTCTCTGGCACCTTCCCCGGTGGAGTTGTGCATGGGGTGTGTTTGGAACATTTTGTCACCGGCCGAGTCCAAAATTCAGCGGTTCCCCATCTCAGCCCAGAAAGCAGGTAGAACAACTTTTGTGGTGTCTTTCAGGTGCGTACCAATGTAGTGTAAAAACTTCCAACAGAACTCTTGTCTGGCACCTTCCCCGGTGGAGTTGTGCAGGGGGTGTGTTTGGAACATTTCGTCACCAGCCAAGTCCAAAATTCAGCAGTTCCCCAGCTCAGCCCAGAAAGCAGGTAGAACAACTTTTGTGGTGTCTTTCAGATGCCTATCAAGGTAGTGTAAAAACTATTAAGAGAACTCCTGTCTGGCACCTTCCCCGGTGCAGTTGTGCATGGGGTGTGTTTGGAACATTTTGTCACCGGCCGAGTCCAAAATTCAGCGGTTCCCCATCTCAGCCCAGAAAGCAGGAAGAACAACTTTTGTGGTGTCCTTTTGATGCCTACCGGAGCAATGTAAAAACTACCAAAAGAATTCGTTCTTGGCACCTTCCCCGGTGGAGTTGTGCATGGGGTGTATTTATTAAAATTTTGTCACCAGCCGAGTCCAAAATTCAGCTGTTCCCCATCTCAGCCCAGAAAGCAGGCAGAACAACTTTTGTGGTGTCTTTCAGATGCCTACCAAGGTAGTGTAAAAACTATTAAGAGAACTCCTGTCTGGCACCTTCCCCGGTGGAGTTGTGCATGGGGTGTGTTTGGAACATTTTGTCACCGGCCGAGTCCAAAATTCAGCGGTTCCCCATCTCAGCCCAGAAAGCAGGTAAAACAACTTTTGTGGTGTCTTTCAGATGCCTACCAAGGTAGTGTAAAAACTATCAAGAGAACTCCTTTCTGGCACCTTCCCCGGTGGAGTTGTGCAGGGGGTGTGTTTGGAACATTTCGTCACCAGCCAAGTCCAAAATTCAGCGGTTCCCCATCTCAGCCCAGAAAGCAGGTAGAACAACTTTTGTGGTGCCTTTCAGCTGCCTACCAAGGTACTGTAAAAACTACTAAGAGAACTCCTGTCTGGCACCTTCCCCGGTGGAGTTGTGCATGGGGTGTCTTTGGAACATTTTGTCACCAGCCGAGTCCAAAATTCAGCGGTTCCCCATCTCAGCCCAGAAAGCAGGTAGAACAACTTTTGTGGTGTCTTTCAGATGCCTACCAAGGTAGTGTAAAAACTACCAGGAGAACTCCTCTCTGGCACCTTCCCCGGTGGAGTTGTGCATGGGGTGTGTTTGGAACATTTTGTCACCGGCCGAGTCCAAAATTCAGCGGTTCCCCATCTCAGCCCAGAAAGCAGGTAGAACAACTTTTGTGGTGTCTTTCAGGTGCGTACCAATGTAGTGTAAAAACTTCCAACAGAACTCTTGTCTGGCACCTTCCCCGGTGGAGTTGTGCAGGGGGTGTGTTTGGAACATTTCGTCACCAGCCAAGTCCAAAATTCAGCAGTTCCCCAGCTCAGCCCAGAAAGCAGGTAGAACAACTTTTGTGGTGTCTTTCAGATGCCTATCAAGGTAGTGTAAAAACTATTAAGAGAACTCCTGTCTGGCACCTTCCCCGGTGCAGTTGTGCATGGGGTGTGTTTGGAACATTTTGTCACCGGCCGAGTCCAAAATTCAGCGGTTCCCCATCTCAGCCCAGAAAGCAGGAAGAACAACTTTTGTGGTGTCCTTTTGATGCCTACCGGAGCAATGTAAAAACTACCAAAAGAATTCGTTCTTGGCACCTTCCCCGGTGGAGTTGTGCATGGGGTGTATTTATTAAAATTTTGTCACCAGCCGAGTCCAAAATTCAGCTGTTCCCCATCTCAGCCCAGAAAGCAGGCAGAACAACTTTTGTGGTGTCTTTCAGATGCCTACCAAGGTAGTGTAAAAACTATTAAGAGAACTCCTGTCTGGCACCTTCCCCGGTGGAGTTGTGCATGGGGTGTGTTTGGAACATTTTGTCACCGGCCGAGTCCAAAATTCAGCGGTTCCCCATCTCAGCCCAGAAAGCAGGTAAAACAACTTTTGTGGTGTCTTTCAGATGCCTACCAAGGTAGTGTAAAAACTATCAAGAGAACTCCTTTCTGGCACCTTCCCCGGTGGAGTTGTGCAGGGGGTGTGTTTGGAACATTTCGTCACCAGCCAAGTCCAAAATTCAGCGGTTCCCCATCTCAGCCCAGAAAGCAGGTAGAACAACTTTTGTGGTGCCTTTCAGCTGCCTACCAAGGTAGTGTAAAAACTAAGAGAACTCCTGTCTGGCACCTTCCCCGGTGGAGTTGTGCATGGGGTGTCTTTGGAACATTTTGTCACCAGCCGAGTCCAAAATTCAGCGGTTCCCCATCTCAGCCCAGAAAGCAGGTAGAACAACTTTTGTGGTGCCTTTCAGCTGCCTACCAAGGTAGTGTAAAAACTACTAAGAGAACTCCTGTCTGGCACCTTCCCCGGTGGAGTTGTGCATGGGGTGTGTTTGGAACATTTTGCCACCGGCCGAGTCCAAAATTCAGCGGTTCCCCATCTCAGCCCAGAGAGCAGGTAGAACAACTTTTGTGGTGTCTTTCAGATGCCTACCAAGGTAGTGTAAAAACTACCAGGAGAACTCCTCTCTGGCACCTTCCCCGGTGGAGTTGTGCATGGGGTGTGTTTGGAACATTTTGTCACCGGCCGAGTCCAAAATTCAGCGGTTCCCCATCTCAGCCCAGAAAGCAGGTAGAACAACTTTTGTGGTGTCTTTCAGGTGCGTACCAAGTTAGTGTAAAAACTTCCAACAGAACTCTTGTCTGGCACCTTCCCCGGTGGAGTTGTGCAGGGGGTGTGTTTGGAACATTTCGTCACCAGCCAAGTCCAAAATTCAGCGGTTCCCCATCTCAGCCCAGAAAGCAGGTAGAACAACTTTTGTGGTGTCTTTCAGGTGCCTACCGGAGCAATGTAAAAACTTCCAACAGAACTCCTGTCTCGCACCTTCCCCGGTGGAGTTGTGCATGGGGTGTGTTTGGAACATTTTGTCACCAGCCGAGTCCAAAATTCAGCGGTTCCCCATCTCAGCCCAGAAAGCAGGTAGAACAACTTTTGTGGTGTCTTTCAGGTGCCTACCGGAGCAATGTAAAAACTTCCAACAGAACTCCTGTCTGGCACCTTCCCCGGTGGAGTTGTGCATGGGGTGTGTTTGGAACATTTTTTCACCGGCCGAGTCCAAAATTCAGCGGTTCCCCATCTCAGCCCAGAAAGCAGGTAGAACAACTTTTGTGGTGCCTTTCAGATGCCTACCAAGGTAGTGTAAAAACTACCAGGAGAACTCCTTTCTGGCACCTTCCCCGGTGGAATTGTGCATGGGGTGTTTTTGGAACATTTTGTCACCAGCCGACTCCAAAATTCAGCTGTTCCCCATCTCAGCCCAGAAAGCAGGTAAAACAACTTTTGTGGTGCCTTTCAGCTGCCTACCAAGGTAGTGTAAAAACTATCAAGAGAACTCCTGTCTGGCACCTTCCCCGGTGGAGTTGTGCAGGGGGTGTGTTTGGAACATTTTGTCACCAGCCGAGTCCAAAATTCAGCTGTTCCCCATCTCAGCCCAGAAAGCAGGTAGAACAACTTTTGTGGTGTCTTTCAGATGCCTACCAAGGTAGTGTAAAAACTATTAAGAGAACTCCTGTCTGGCACCTTCCCCGGTGGAGTTGTGCATGGGGTGTGTTTGGAACATTTCGTCACCGGCCGACTCCAAAAGTCAGCGGTTCCCCATCTCAGCCCAGAAAGCAGGTAGAACAACTTTTGTGGTGTCTTTTTGATGCCTACCGGAGCAATGTAAAAACTACCAACAGAATTCGTCCCTGGCACCTTCCCCGGTGGAGTTGTGCATGGGGTGTGTTTGGAACATTTTGTCACCGGCCGAGTCCAAAATTCAGCGGTTCCCCATCTCAGCCCAGAAAGCAGGTAAAACAACTTTTGTGGTGTCTTTCAGGTGCCTACCAAGGTAGTGTAAAAACTACCAGGAGAACTCCTGTCTGGCACCTTCCCCGGTGGAGTTGTGCAGGGGGTGTGTTTGGAACATTTTGTCACCAGCCGAGTCCAAAATTCAGCGGTTCCCCATCTCAGCCCAGAAAGCAGGTAAAACAACTTTTGTGGTGCCTTTCAGCTGCCTACCAAGGTAGTGTAAAAACTACTAAGAGAACTCCTGTCTGGCACCTTCCCCGGTGGAGTTGTGCATGGGGTGTGTTTGGAACATTTTGTCACCTGCCGACTCCAAAATTCAGCGGTTCCCCATCTCAGCCCAGAAAGCAGGTAAAACAACTTTTGTGGTGCCTTTCAGCTGCCTACCAAGGTAGTGTAAAAACTACTAAGAGAACTCCTGTCTGGCACCTTCCCCGGTGGAGTTGTGCATGGGGTGTGTTTGGAACATTTTGTCACCAGCCGACTCCAAAATTCAGCGGTTCCCCATCTCAGCCCAGAAAGCAGGTAGAACAACTTTTGTGGTGTCTTTCAGATGCCTACCGGAGCAATATAAAACTTCCAACAGAACTCCTGTCTCGCACCTTCCCCGGTGGAGTTGTGCATGGGGTGTGTTTGGAACATTTTTTCACCGGCCGAGTCCAAAATTCAGCGGTTCCCCATCTCAGCCCAGAAAGCAGGTAGAACAACTTTTGTGGTGCCTTTCAGGTGCCTACCGGAGCAATGTAAAAACTACCAGGAGAACTCCTTTCTGGCACCTTCCCCGGTGGAATTGTGCATGGGGTGTTTTTGGAACATTTTGTCACCAGCCGACTCCAAAATTCAGCGATTCCCCATCTCAGCCCAGAAAGCAGGTAAAACAACTTTTGTGGTGCCTTTCAGATGCCTACCAAGGTAGTGTAAAAACTACTAAGAGAACTCCTGTCTGGCACCTTCCCCGGTGGAGTTGTGCAGGGGGTGTGTTTGGAACATTTTGTCACCAGCCGAGTCCAAAATTCAGCTGTTCCCCATCTCAGCCCAGAAAGCAGGTAGAACAACTTTTGTGGTGTCTTTCAGATGCCTACCGGAGCAATGTAAAAACTACCAGGAGAACTCCTTTCTGGCACCTTCCCCGGTGGAGTTGTGCAGGGGGTGTGTTTGGAACATTTTGTCACCGGCCGAGTCCAAAATTCAGCGATTCCCCATCTCAGCCCAGAAAGCAGGAAGAACAACATTTTTTGTGCCTTTCAGGTGCCCTACCAAGGTAGTGTAAAAACTACCGGGAGAACTCTTGTCTGGCACATTCCCCGGTGGAGTTGTGCATGGGGTGTGTTTGGAACATTTCGTCACCAGCCGAGTCCAAAATTCAGCGGTTCCCCATCTCAGCCCAGAAAGCAGGTAGAACAACTTTTGTAGTGTCTTTTTGATGCCTACCGGAGCAATGTAAAAACTACCAACAGAATTCGTCCCTGGCACCTTCGCTAGTGGAGTTGTGCATGGGGTGTATTTATTAAAATTTTGTCACCTGCCGACTCCAAAATTCAGCGGTTCCCCATCTCAGCCCAGAAAGCAGGTAAAACAACTTTTGTGGTGCCTTTCAGCTGCCTACCAAGGTAGAGTAAAAACTACTAAGAGAACTCCTGTCTGGCACCTTCCCCGGTGGAGTTGTGCATGGGGTGTGTTTGGAACATTTTGTCACCAGCCGACTCCAAAATTCAGCTGTTCCCCATCTCAGCCCAGAAAGCAGGTAGAACAACTTTTGTGGTGTCTTTTTGATGCCTACCAAGGTAGTGTAAAAACTATCAAGAGAACTCTTGTCTGGCACCTTCCCCGGTGGAGTTGTGCATGGGGTGTGTTTGGAACATTTTGTCACCAGCCGAGTCCAAAATTCAGCTGTTCCCCATCTCAGCCCAGAAAGCAGGTAGAACAACTTTTGTGGTGCCTTTCAGCTGCCTACCAAGGTAGTGTAAAAACTACCAGGAGAACTCCTGTCTGGCACCTTCCCCGGTGGAGTTGTGCATGGGGTGTGTTTGGAACATTTTGTCACCAGCCGACTCCAAAATTCAGTTGTTCCCCATCTCAGCCCAGAAAGCAGGTAGAACAACTTTTGTGGTGCCTTTCAGCTGCCTACCAATGTAGTGTAAAAACTACCAGGAGAACTCCTGTCTGGCACCTTCCCCGGTGGAGTTGTGCATGGGGTGTGTTTGGAACATTTTGTCACCGGCCGACTCCAAAATTCAGCGGTTCCCCATCTCAGCCCAGAAAGCAGGTAAAACAACTTTTGTGGTGTCTTTCAGATGCCTACCAGAGCAATGTAAAAACTATTAGGAGAACTCCTGTCTGGCACCTTCCCCGGTGGAGTTGTGCAGGGGGTGTGTTTGGAACATTTTGTCACCAGCCGAGTCCAAAATTCAGCGGTTCCCCATCTCTGCCCAGAAAGCAGGTAGAACAACTTTTGTGGTGTCTTTTTGATGCCTACCGGAGCAATGTAAAAACTACCAACAGAATTCCTTCCTGGCACCTTCGCTAGTGGAGTTGTGCATGGGGTGTATTTATTAAAATTTTGTCACCAGCCGAGTCCAAAATTCAGCTGTTCCCCATCTCAGCCCAGAAAGCAGGTAGAACAACTTTTTTGGTGCCTTTCAAATGCCTACCAAGGTAGTGTAAAAACTTCCAACAGAACTCGTTCCTGGCACCTTCCCCGGTGGAGTTGTGCATGGGGTGTGTTTGGAACATTTCGTCACCACCCAAGTCCAAAATTCAGTGGTTCCCCATCTCAGCCCAGAAAGCAGGTAGAACAACTTTTGTGGTGCCTTTCAGCTGCCTACCAAGGTAGTGTAAAAACTACTAAGAGAACTCCTGTCTGGCACCTTCCCCGGTGGAATTGTGCATGGGGTGTGTTTGGAACATTTCGTCACCAGCCGAGTCCAAAATTCAGCGGTTCCCCATCTCAGCCCAGAAAGCAGGTAGAACAACTTTTGTGGTGTCTTTCAGCTGCCTACTGGAGCAATGTAAAAACTACCAAGAGAACTCGTTTCTGTCACCTTTCCCGGTGGAATTGTGCATGGGTGTGTTTGGAACACTTTGTCACCAGCCAAGTCCAAAATTCAGGGGTTCCCCATCTCAGCCCAGAAAGCAGGTAGAACACCTTTTCTGCTGACTTTCAGCTGCCTACCGGAGCAATGTAAAAAGTACCAAGAGTACTCCTGTCTGGCACCTTCCCCGGTGGAGTTGTGCATAGGGTGTGTTTGGAACAATTGTCACCACCCGAGTCCTTAATTCAGCTGTTCCCCATCTCAGCCCAGAAAGCAGGTAGAACAACTTTTGTGGTGTCTTTCAGATGCCTACCGGAGCAATGTAAAACTACCAAGAGAAGTCCTTTATGGCACCTTCCCCGTTGGAGTTGTGCATGGGGTGTGTTTGGAACATTTTGTCACCAGCCAAGTCCAAAATTCAGCGGTTCCCCATCTCAGCCCAGAAAGCAGGTAGAACAACTTTTGTGGTGTCTTTCAGATGCCTACCAAGGTAGTGTAAAAACTACCAGGAGAACTCCTGTCTGGCACCTTCCCCGGTGGAGTTGTCCATGGGGTGTGTTTGGAACATTTTGTCACCAGCCGAGTCCAAAATTCAGCTGCTCCCCATCTCAGCCCAGAAAGCAGGTAGAACAACTTTTGTGGTGCCTTTCAGCTGCCTACCAAGGTAGTGTAAAAACTACTAAGAGAACTCCTGTCTGGCACCTTCCCCGGTGGAGTTGTGCATGGGGTGTGTTTGGAACATTTTGTCACCGGCCGACTCCAAAATTCAGCGGTTCCCCATCTCAGCCCAGAAAGCAGGAAGAACAACTTTTGTGGTGTCTTTCAGATGCCTACCGGAGCAATGTAAAAACTACCAACAGAACTCGTCCCTGGCACCTTCGCTAGTGGAGTTGTGCAGGGGGTGTATTTATTAAAATTTTGTCACCGGCCGACTCCAAAATTCAGCGGTTCCCCATCTCAGCCCAGAAAGCAGGTAGAACAACTTTTGTGGTGTCTTTCAGATGCCTACCGGAGCAATGTAAAAACTACCAGGAGAACTCCTGTCTGGCACCTTCCCCGCTGGAGTTGTGCATGGGGTGTGTTTGGAACATTTCGTCACCAGCCAAGTCCAAAATTCAGCGGTTCCCCATCTCAGCCCAGAAAGCAGGTAGAACAACTTTTGTGGTGCCTTTCAGCTGCCTACCAAGGTAGTGTAAAAACTACTAAGAGAACTCCTGTCTGGCACCTTCCCCGGTGGAGTTGTGCATGGGGTGTGTTTGGAACATTTTGTCACCGGCCGACTCCAAAATTCAGCGGTTCCCCATCTCAGCCCAGAGAGCAGGTAGAACAACTTTTGTGGTGTCTTTCAGATGCCTACCGGAGCAATGTAAAAACTACCAGGAGAACTCCTGCCTGGCACCTTCGCTAGTGGAGTTGTGCATGGGGTGTGTTTGGAACATTTTGTCACCGGCCGAGTCCAAAATTCAGCGGTTCCCCATCTCAGCCCAGAAAGCTGGTAGAACAACTTTTGTGGTGTCTTTCAGATGCCTACCGGAGCAATGTAAAAACTACCAACAGAATTCGTTCCTGGCACCTTCGCTAGTGGAGTTGTGCATGGGGTGTATTTATTAAAATTTTGTCACCAGCCGAGTCCAAAATTCAGCTGTTCCCCATCTCAGCCCAGAAAGCAAGTAGAACAACTTTTGTGGTGCCTTTCAAATGCCTACCAAGGTAGTGTAAAAACTATCAAGAGAACTCCTGTCTGGCACCTTCCCCGGTGGAGTTGTGCATGGGGTGTGTTTGGAACATTTTGTCACCGGCCGACTCCAAAATTCAGCGGTTCCCCATCTCAGCCCAGAAAGCAGGAAGAACAACTTTTGTGGTGTCCTTTTGATGCCTACCGGAGCAATGTAAAAACTACCAACAGAACTCGTCCCTGGCACCTTCGCTAGTGGAGTTGTGCAGGGGGTGTATTTATTAAAATTTTGTCACCTTCCGACTCCAAAATTCAGCGGTTCCCCATCTCAGCCCAGAAAGCAGGTAGAACAACTTTTGTGGTGTCTTTCAGATGCCTACCGGAGCAATGTAAAACTACCAAGAGAAGTCCTTTATGGCACCTTCCCCGTTGGAGTTGTGCATGGGGTGTGTTTGGAACATTTTGTCACCAGCCAAGTCCAAAATTCAGCGGTTCCCCATCTCAGCCCAGAAAGCAGGTAGAACAACTTTTGTGGTGTCTTTCAGATGCCTACCAAGGTAGTGTAAAAACTACCAGGAGAACTCCTGTCTGGCACCTTCCCCGGTGGAGTTGTCCATGGGGTGTGTTTGGAACATTTTGTCACCAGCCGAGTCCAAAATTCAGCTGCTCCCCATCTCAGCCCAGAAAGCAGGTAGAACAACTTTTGTGGTGCCTTTCAGCTGCCTACCAAGGTAGTGTAAAAACTACTAAGAGAACTCCTGTCTGGCACCTTCCCCGGTGGAGTTGTGCATGGGGTGTGTTTGGAACATTTTGTCACCGGCCGACTCCAAAATTCAGCGGTTCCCCATCTCAGCCCAGAAAGCAGGAAGAACAACTTTTGTGGTGTCTTTCAGATGCCTACCGGAGCAATGTAAAAACTACCAACAGAACTCGTCCCTGGCACCTTCGCTAGTGGAGTTGTGCAGGGGGTGTATTTATTAAAATTTTGTCACCGGCCGACTCCAAAATTCAGCGGTTCCCCATCTCAGCCCAGAAAGCAGGTAGAACAACTTTTGTGGTGTCTTTCAGATGCCTACCGGAGCAATGTAAAAACTACCAGGAGAACTCCTGTCTGGCACCTTCCCCGCTGGAGTTGTGCATGGGGTGTGTTTGGAACATTTCGTCACCAGCCAAGTCCAAAATTCAGCGGTTCCCCATCTCAGCCCAGAAAGCAGGTAGAACAACTTTTGTGGTGCCTTTCAGCTGCCTACCAAGGTAGTGTAAAAACTACTAAGAGAACTCCTGTCTGGCACCTTCCCCGGTGGAGTTGTGCATGGGGTGTGTTTGGAACATTTTGTCACCGGCCGACTCCAAAATTCAGCGGTTCCCCATCTCAGCCCAGAGAGCAGGTAGAACAACTTTTGTGGTGTCTTTCAGATGCCTACCGGAGCAATGTAAAAACTACCAGGAGAACTCCTGCCTGGCACCTTCGCTAGTGGAGTTGTGCATGGGGTGTGTTTGGAACATTTTGTCACCGGCCGAGTCCAAAATTCAGCGGTTCCCCATCTCAGCCCAGAAAGCTGGTAGAACAACTTTTGTGGTGTCTTTCAGATGCCTACCGGAGCAATGTAAAAACTACCAACAGAATTCGTTCCTGGCACCTTCGCTAGTGGAGTTGTGCATGGGGTGTATTTATTAAAATTTTGTCACCAGCCGAGTCCAAAATTCAGCTGTTCCCCATCTCAGCCCAGAAAGCAAGTAGAACAACTTTTGTGGTGCCTTTCAAATGCCTACCAAGGTAGTGTAAAAACTATCAAGAGAACTCCTGTCTGGCACCTTCCCCGGTGGAGTTGTGCATGGGGTGTGTTTGGAACATTTTGTCACCGGCCGACTCCAAAATTCAGCGGTTCCCCATCTCAGCCCAGAAAGCAGGAAGAACAACTTTTGTGGTGTCCTTTTGATGCCTACCGGAGCAATGTAAAAACTACCAACAGAACTCGTCCCTGGCACCTTCGCTAGTGGAGTTGTGCAGGGGGTGTATTTATTAAAATTTTGTCACCTTCCGACTCCAAAATTCAGCGGTTCCCCATCTCAGCCCAGAAAGCAGGTAGAACAACTTTTGTGGTGTCTTTCAGATGCCTACCGGAGCAATGTAAAATCTACCAGGAGAACTCCTGTCTGGCACCTTCCCCGGTGGAGTTGTGCATGGGGTGTGTTTGGAACATTTCGTCACCAGCCAAGTCCAAAATTCAGCGGTTCCCCATCTCAGCCCAGAAAGCAGGTAGAACAACTTTTGTGGTGCCTTTCAGGTGCCTACCGGAGCAATGTAAAAACTACCAGGAGAACTCCTGTCTGGCACCTTCCCCGGTGGAGTTGTGCATGGGGTGTCTTTGGAACATTTTGTCACCAGCCGACTCCAAAATTCAGCGGTTCCCCATCTCAGCCCAGAAAGCAGGTAGAACAACTTTTGTGGTGTCCTTTTGATGCCTACCGGAGCAATGTAAAAACTACCAACAGAACTCGTCCCTGGCACCTTCGCTAGTGGAGTTGTGCATGGGGTGTGTTTGGAACATTTTGTCACCGGCCGAGTCCAAAATTCAGCGGTTCCCCATCTCAGCCCAGAAAGCAGGTAGAACAACTTTTGTGGTGCCTTTCAGCTGCCTACCAAGGTAGTGTAAAAACTACTAAGAGAACTCCTGTCTGGCACCTTCCCCGGTGGAGTTGTGCATGGGGTGTGTTTGGAACATTTTGTCACCGGCCGACTCCAAAATTCAGCCGTTCCCCATCTCAGCCCAGAAAGCAGGTAGAACAACTTTTGTGGTGTCTTTCAGATGCCTACCAAGGTAGTGTAAAAACTACGAGGAGAACTCCTCTCTGGCACCTTCCCCGGTGGAGTTGTGCATGGGGTGTGTTTGGAACATTTTGTCACCGGCCGACTCCAAAATTCAGCGGTTCCCCATCTCAGCCCAGAAAGCAGGTAGAACAACTTTTGTGGTGTCTTTCAGATGCCTACCGGAGCAATGTAAAAACTACCAACAGAATTCGTTCCTGGCACCTTCGCTAGTGGAGTTGTGCATGGGGTGTATTTATTAAAATTTTGTCACCAGCCGAGTCCAAAATTCAGCTGTTCCCCATCTCAGCCCAGAAAGCAAGTAGAACAACTTTTGTGGTGCCTTTCAAATGCCTACCAAGGTAGTGTAAAAACTATCAAGAGAACTCCTGTCTGGCACCTTCCCCGGTGGAGTTGTGCATGGGGTGTGTTTGGAACATTTTGTCACCGGCCGACTCCAAAATTCAGCGGTTCCCCATCTCAGCCCAGAAAGCAGGAAGAACAACTTTTGTGGTGTCCTTTTGATGCCTACCGGAGCAATGTAAAAACTACCAACAGAACTCGTCCCTGGCACCTTCGCTAGTGGAGTTGTGCAGGGGGTGTATTTATTAAAATTTTGTCACCGGCCGACTCCAAAATTCAGCGGTTCCCCATCTCAGCCCAGAAAGCAGGTAGAACAACTTTTGTGGTGTCTTTCAGATGCCTACCGGAGCAATGTAAAATCTACCAGGAGAACTCCTGTCTGGCACCTTCCCCGGTGGAGTTGTGCATGGGGTGTGTTTGGAACATTTCGTCACCAGCCAAGTCCAAAATTCAGCGGTTCCCCATCTCAGCCCAGAAAGCAGGTAGAACAACTTTTGTGGTGCCTTTCAGGTGCCTACCGGAGCAATGTAAAAACTACCAGGAGAACTCGTGCCTGGCACCTTCCCCGGTGGAGTTGTGCATGGGGTGTGTTTGGAACATTTTGTCACCAGCCGAGTCCTTAATTCTGCTGTTCCCCATCTCAGCCCAGAAAGCAGGTAGAACAACTTTTGTGGTGTCTTTCAGATGCCTACCAAGGTAGTGTAAAAACTACCAAGAGAACTCCTGTCTGGCACCTTCCCCGGTGGAGTTGTGCATGGGGTGTGTTTGGAACATTTTGTCACCAGCCGAGTCCAAAATTCAGCTGTTCCCCTTCTCAGCCCAGAAAGCAGGTAGAACAACTTTTGTGGTGCCTTTCAGCTGCCTACCAAGGTAGTGTAAAAACTACTAAGAGAACTCCTGTCTGGCACCTTCCCCGGTGGAGTTGTGCATGGGGTGTGTTTGGAACATTTTGTCACCGGCCGACTCCAAAATTCAGCGGTTCCCCATCTCAGCCCAGAAAGCAGGAAGAACAACTTTTGTGGTGTCTTTCAGATGCCTACCGGAGCAATGTAAAAACTACCAGGAGAACTCCTTTCTGGCACCTTCCCCGGTGGAGTTGTGCAGGGGGTGTATTTATTAAAATTTTGTCACCAGCCGAGTCCAAAATTCAGCTGTTCCCCATCTCAGCCCAGAAAGCAGGTAGAACAACTTTTGTGGTGCCTTTCAGCTGCCTACCAAGGTAGTGTAAAAACTACTAAGAGAACTCCTGTCTGGCACCTTCCCCGGTGGAGTTGTGCATGGGGTGTGTTTGGAACATTTTGTCACCGGCCGACTCCAAAATTCAGCGGGTCCCCATCTCAGCCCAGAGAGCAGGTAGAACAACTTTTGTGGTGTCTTTCAGATGCCTACCGGAGCAATGTAAAAACTACCAGGAGAACTCCTGCCTGGCACCTTCCCCGGTGGAGTTGTGCATGGGGTGTGTTTGGAACATTTTGTCACCGGCCGAGTCCAAAATTCAGCGGTTCCCCATCTCAGCCCAGAAAGCAGGTAGAACAACTTTTGTGGTGCCTTTCAGCTGCCTACCAAGGTAGTGTAAAAACTACTAAGAGAACTCCTGTCTGGCACCTTCCCCGGTGGAGTTGTGCATGGGGTGTGTTTGGAACATTTTGTCACCGGCCGACTCCAAAATTCAGCGGTTCCCCATCTCAGCCCAGAAAGCAGGAAGAACAACTTTTGTGGTGTCCTTTTGATGCCTACCAGAGCAATGTAAAAACTACCAACAGAACTCGTCCCTAGGACCTTCCCCGGTGGAGTTGTGCAGGGGGTTTATTTATTAAAATTTTGTCACCGTCCGACTCCAAAATTCAGCGGTTCCCCATCTCAGCCCAGAAAGCAGGTAGAACAACTTTTGTGGTGTCTTTCAGATGCCTACCGGAGTAATGTAAAAACTACCAGGAGAACTCCTGTCTGGCACCTTCCCCGGTGGAGTTGTGCATGAGGTGTGTTTGGAACATTTCGTCACCAGCCAAGTCCAAAATTCAGCGATTCCCCATCTCAGCCCAGAAAGCAGGTAGAACAACTTTTGTGGTGCCTTTCAGGTGCCTACCAAGGTAGTGTAAAAACTACTAAGAGAACTCCTGTCTGGCACCTTCCCCGGTGGAGTTGTGCAGGGGGTGTGTTTGGAACATTTTGTCACCGGCCGACTCCAAAATTCAGCGGTTCCCCATCTCAGCCCAGAAAGCAGGAAGAACAACTTTTGTGGTGTCCTTTTGATGCCTACCGGAGCAATGTAAAAACTACCAACAGAACTCGTCCCTGGCACCTTCGCTAGTGGAGTTGTGCAGGGGGTGTATTTATTAAAATTTTGTCACCAGCCGAGTCCAAAATTCAGCTGTTCCCCATCTCAGCCCAGAAAGCAGGTAGAACAACTTTTGTGGTGCCTTTCAGCTGCCTACCAAGGTAGTGTAAAAACTACTAAGAGAACTCCTGTCTGGCACCTTCCCCGGTGGAGTTGTGCATGGGGTGTGTTTGGAACATTTTGTCACCGGCCGACTCCAAAATTCAGCGGTTCCCCATCTCAGCCCAGAGAGCAGGTAGAACAACTTTTGTGGTGTCTTTCAGATGCCTACCGGAGCAATGTAAAAACTACCAGGAGAACTCCTGCCTGGCACCTTCCCCGGTGGAGTTGTGCATGGGGTGTGTTTGGAACATTTTGTCACCAGCCGACTCCAAAATTCAGCCGTTCCCCATCTCAGCCCAGAAAGCAGGTAGAACAACTTTTGTGGTGTCTTTCAGGTGCCTACCAAGGTAGTGTAAAAACTACTAAGAGAACTCCTGTCTGGCACCTTCCCCGGTGGAGTTGTGCAGGGGGTGTGTTTGGAACATTTTGTCACCAGCCGAGTCCAAAATTCAGCGGTTCCCCATCTCAGCCCAGAAAGCAGGTAGAACAACTTTTGTGGTGCCTTTCAAATGCCTACCAAGGTAGTGTAAAAACTACCAAGAGAACTCCTGTCTGGCACCTTCCCCAGTGGAGTTGTGCATGGGGTGTGTTTGGAACATTTTGTCACCAGCCGAGTCCAAAATTCAGCTGTTCCCCATCTCAGCCCAGAAAGCAGGTAGAACAACTTTTGTGGTGCCTTTCAGCTGCCTACCAAGGTAGTGTAAAAACTATCAAGAGAACTCCTGTCTGGCACCTTCCCCGGTGGAGTTGTGCAGGGGGTGTGTTTGGAACATTTTGTCACCGGCCGACTCCAAAATTCAGCGGTTCCCCATCTCAGCCCAGAAAGCAGGAAGAACAACTTTTGTGGTGTCCTTTTGATGCCTACCGGAGCAATGTAAAAACTACCAACAGAACTCGTCCCTGGCACCTTCACTAGTGGAGTTGTGCAGGGCGTGTATTTATTAAAATTTTGTCACCAGCCGAGTCCAAAATTCAGCTGTTCCCCATCTCAGCCCAGAAAGCAGGTAGAACAACTTTTGTGGTGCCTTTCAGCTGCCTACCAAGGTAGTGTAAAAACTACTAAGAGAACTCCTGTCTGGCACCTTCCCCGGTGGAGTTGTGCATGGGGTGTGTTTGGAACATTTTGTCACCGGCCGACTCCAAAATTCAGCGGTTCCCCATCTCAGCCCAGAGAGCAGGTAGAACAACTTTTGTGGTGTCTTTCAGATGCCTACCGGAGCAATGTAAAAACTACCAGGAGAACTCCTGCCTGGCACCTTCCCCGGTGGAGTTGTGCATGGGGTGTGTTTGGAACATTTTGTCACCAGCCGAGTCCAAAATTCAGCCGTTCCCCATCTCAGCCCAGAAAGCAGGTAGAACAACTTTTGTGGTGTCTTTCAGGTGCCTACCAAGGTAGTGTAAAAACTACTAAGAGAACTCCTGTCTGGCACCTTCCCCGGTGGAGTTGTGCAGGGGGTGTGTTTGGAACATTTTGTCACCGGCCGAGTCCAAAATTCAGCTGTTCCCCATCTCAGCCCAGAAAGCAGGTAGAACAACTTTTGTGGTGTCTTTCAGATGCCTACCGGAGCAATGTAAAAACTACCAGGAGAACTCCTGTCTGGCACCTTCCCCGGTGGAATTGTGCATGGGGTGTGTTTGGAACATTTTGTCACCGGGCGACTCCAAAATTCAGCGGTTCCCCATCTCAGCCCAGAAAGCAGGTAGAACAACTTTTGTGGTGCCTTTCAGCTGCCTACCAAGGTAGTGTAAAAACTACTAAGAGAACTCCTGTCTGGCACCTTCCCCGGTGGAGTTGTGCATGGGGTGTGTTTGGAACATTTTGTCACCGGCCGACTCCAAAATTCAGCGGTTCCCCATCTCAGCCCAGAAAGCAGGAAGAACAACTTTTGTGGTGTCCTTTTGATGCCTACCGGAGCAATGTAAAAACTACCAACAGAACTCGTCCCTGGCACCTTCGCTAGTGGAGTTGTGCATGGGGTGTATTTATTAAAATTTTGTCACCAGCCGAGTCCAAAATTCAGCTGTTCCCCATCTCAGCCCAGAAAGCAGGTAGAACAACTTTTGTGGTGCCTTTCAGCTGCCTACCAAGGTAGTGTAAAAACTACTAAGAGAACTCCTGTCTGGCACCTTCCCCGGTGGAGTTGTGCATGGGGTGTATTTGGAACAATTGTCACCACCCGAGTCCTTAATTCTGCTGTTCCCCATCTCAGCCCAGAAAGCAGGTAGAACAACTTTTGTGGTGTCTTTCAGATGCCTACCGGAGCAATGTAAAACTACCAAGAGAAGTCCTTTATGGCACCTTCCCCGTTGGAGTTGTGCATGGGGTGTGTTTGGAACATTTTCTCACCAGCCAAGTCCAAAATTCAGCGGTTCCCCATCTCAGCCCAGAAAGCAGGTAGAACAACTTTTGTCATGCCTTTCAAATGCCTACCAAGGTAGTGTAAAAACTACCAGGAGAACTCCTGTCTGGCACCTTCCCCGGTGGAGTTGTCCATGGGGTGTGTTTGGAACATTTTGTCACCAGCCGACTCCAAAATTCAGCTGCTCCCCATCTCAGCCCAGAAAGCAGGTAGAACAACTTTTGTGGTGCCTTTCAGCTGCCTACCAACGTAGTGTAAAAACTATTAAGAGAACTCCTGTCTGGCACCTTCCCCGGTGGAGTTGTGCATGGGGTGTGTTTGGAACATTTTGTCACCGGCCGACTCCAAAATTCAGCGGTTCCCCATCTCAGCCCAGAGAGCAGGTAGAACAACTTTTCTGGATTCTTTCAGATGCCTACCGGAGCAATGTAAAAACTACCAACAGAACTCGTCCCTGGCACCTTCGCTAGTGGAGTTGTGCAGGGGGTGTATTTATTAAAATTTTGTCACCGGCCGACTCCAAAATTCAGCGGTTCCCCATCTCAGCCCAGAAAGCAGGTAGAACAACTTTTGTGGTGTCTTTCAGATGCCTACCGGAGCAATGTAAAAACTACCAGGAGAACTCCTGTCTGGCACCTTCCCCGGTGGAGTTGTGCATGGGGTGTGTTTGGAACATTTTGTCACCGGCCGACTCCAAAATTCAGCGGTTCCCCATCTCAGCCCAGAAAGCAGGAAGAACAACTTTTGTGGTGTCCTTTTGATGCCTACCGGAGCAATGTAAAAACTACCAACAGAACTCGTCCCTGGCACCTTCGCTAGTGGAGTTGTGCAGGGGGTGTATTTATTAAAATTTTGTCACCAGCCGAGTCCAAAATTCAGCTGTTCCCCATCTCAGCCCAGAAAGCAGGTAGAACAACTTTTCTGGTGCCTTTCAGCTGCCTACCAAGGTAGTGTAAAAACTACTAAGAGAACTCCTGTCTGGCACCTTCCCCGGTGGAGTTGTGCATGGGGTGTGTTTGGAACATTTTGTCACCGGCCGACTCCAAAATTCAGCGGTTCCCCATCTCAGCCCAGAGAGCAGGTAGAACAACTTTTGTGGTGTCTTTCAGATGCCTACCGGAGCAATGTAAAAACTACCAGGAGAACTCCTGCCTGGCACCTTCCCCGGTGGAGTTGTGCATGGGGTGTGTTTGGAACATTTTGTCACCAGCCGAGTCCAAAATTCAGCCGTTCCCCATCTCAGCCCAGAAAGCAGGTAGAACAACTTTTGTGGTGTCTTTCAGCTGCCTACCAAGGTAGTGTAAAAACTACTAAGAGAACTCCTGTCTGGCACCTTCCCCGGTGGAGTTGTGCAGGGGGTGTGTTTGGAACATTTTGTCACCGGCCGACTCCAAAATTCAGCGGTTCCCCATCTCAGCCCAGAAAGCAGGTAGAACAACTTTTGTGGTGTCTTTCAGATGCCTACCGGAGCAATGTAAAAACTACCAGGAGAACTCCTGTCTGGCACCTTCCCCGGTGGAGTTGTGCATGGGGTGTGTTTGGAACATTTTTTCACCGGCCGACTCCAAAATTCAGCGGTTCCCCATCTCAGCCCAGAAAGCAGGTAGAACAACTTTTGTAGTGTCTTGTTGATGCCTACCGGAGCAATGTAAAAACTACCAACAGAATTCATTCCTAGCACCTTCGCTAGTGGAGTTGTGCATGGGGTGTATTTATTAAAATTTGGTCACCAGCCGAGTCCAAAATTCAGCTGTTCCCCATCTCAGCCCAGAAAGCAGGTAGAACAACTTTTGTGGTGCCTTTCAGCTGCCTACCAAGGTAGTGTAAAAACTATCAAGAGAACTCTTGTCTGGCACCTTCCGCGGTGGAGTTGTGCATGGGGTGTGTTTGGAACATTTCGTCACCAGCCAAGTCCAAAATTCAGCGGTTCCCCATCTCAGCCCAGAAAGCAGGTAGAACAACTTTTGTGGTGTCTTTCAGATGCCTACCGGAGCAATGTAAAAACTACCAACAGAATTCGTTCCTGGCACCTTCGCTAGTGGAGTTGTGCATGGGGTGTATTTATTAAAATTTTGTCACCAGCCGAGTCCAAAATTCAGCGGTTCCCCATCTCAGCCCAGAAAGCAGGTAGAACAACTTTTGTCGTGCCTTTCAAATGCCTACCAAGGTAGTGTAAAAACTATCAAGAGAACTCTTGTCTGGCACCTTCCCCGGTGGAGTTGTGCATGGGGTGTGTTTGGAACATTTTGCCACCATCCGAGTCCAAAATTCAGCGGTTCCCCATCTCAGCCCAGAAAGCAGGTAGAACAACTTTTGTGGTGTCTTTCAGGTGCCTACCAAGGTAGTGTAAAAACTACTAAGAGAACTCCTGTCTGGCACCTTCCCCGGTGGAGTTGTGCATGGGGTGTGTTTGGAACATTTTGTCACCGGCCGACTCCAAAATTCAGCGGTTCCCCATCTCAGCCCAGAAAGCAGGTAGAACAACTTTTGTGGTGTCTTTCAGATGCCTACCGGAGCAATGTAAAAACTACCAGGAGAACTCCTGTCTGGCACCTTCCCCGGTGGAGTTGTGCATGGGGTGTGTTTGGAACATTTTGTCACCGGCCGAGTCCAAAATTCAGCGGTTCCCCATCTCAGCCCAGAAAGCAGGAAGAACAACTTTTGTGGTGTCCTTTTGATGCCTACCGGAGCAATGTAAAAACTACCAACAGAACTCCTCCCTGGCACCTTCACTAGTGGAGTTGTGCAGGGGGTGTATTTATTAAAATTTTGTCACCAGCCGAGTCCAAAATTCAGCTGTTCCCCATCTCAGCCCAGAAAGCAGGTAGAACAACTTTTCTGGTGCCTTTCAGCTGCCTACCAAGGTAGTGTAAAAACTACTAAGAGAACTCCTGTCTGGCACCTTCCCCGGTGGAGTTGTGCATGGGGTGTGTTTGGAACATTTTGTCACCGGCCGACTCCAAAATTCAGCGGTTCCCCATCTCAGCCCAGAGAGCAGGTAGAACAACTTTTGTGGTGTCTTTCAGATGCCTACCGGAGCAATGTAAAAACTACCAGGAGAACTCCTGTCTGGCACCTTCCCCGGTGGAGTTGTGCATGGGGTGTGTTTGGAACATTTTGTCACCGGCCGACTCCAAAATTCAGCTGTTCCCCATCTCAGCCCAGAAAGCAGGTAGAACAACTTTTGTGGTGTCTTTCAGATGCCTACCGGAGCAATGTAAAAACTACCAACAGAATTCGTTCCTGGCACCTTCGCTAGTGGAGTTGTGCATGGGGTGTATTTATTAAAATTTTGTCACCAGCCGAGTCCAAAATTCAGCGGTTCCCCATCTCAGCCCAGAAAGCAGGTAGAACAACTTTTGTGGTGCCTTTCAGCTGCCTACCAAGGTAGTGTAAAAACTATCAAGAGAACTCCTGTCTGGCACCTTCCCCGGTGGAGTTGTGCATGGGGTGTGTTTGGAACATTTTGTCACCGGCCGACTCCAAAATTCAGCGGTTCCCCATCTCAGCCCAGAGAGCAGGTAGAACAACTTTTGTGGTGTCTTTCAGATGCCTACCGGAGCAATGTAAAAACTACCAGGAGAACTCCTGTCTGGCACCTTCCCCGGTGGAGTTGTGCATGGGGTGTGTTTGGAACATTTTGTCACCGGCCGACTCCAAAATTCAGCTGTTCCCCATCTCTAGCCCAGAAAGCAGGTAGAACAACTTTTGTAGTGTCTTGTTGATGCCTACCGGAGCAATGTAAAAACTACCAACAGAACTCGTCCCTGGCACCTTCGCTAGTGGAGTTGTGCATGGGGTGTATTTATTAAAATTTGGTCACCAGCCGACTCCAAAATTCAGCGGTTCCCCATCTCAGCCCAGAAAGCAGGTAGAACAACTTTTGTCGTGCCTTTCAAATGCCTACCAAGGTAGTGTAAAAACTACCAAGAGAACTCCTGTCTGGCACCTTCCCCGGTGGAGTTGTGCATGGGGTGTGTTTGGAACATTCTGTCACCAGCCGAGTCCAAAATTCACCGGTTCCCCATCTCAGCCCAGAAAGCAGGTAGAACAACTTTTGTGGTGCCTTTCAAATGCCTACCAAGGTAGTGTAAAAACTATCAAGAGAACTCCTGTCTGGCACCTTCCCCGGTGGAGTTGTGCATGGGGTGTGTTTAGAACATTTTGTCACCAGCCGACTCCAAAATTCAGCGATTCCCCATCTCAGCCCACAAAGCAGGAAGAACAACTTTTGTAGTGTCTTTTTGATGCATACCGGAGCAATGTAAAAACTACCAACAGAATTCGTTCCTGGCACCTTCGCTAGTGGAGTTGTGCATGGGGTGTATTTATTAAAATTTTGTCACCAGCCGAGTCCAAAATTCAGCCGTTCCCCATCTCAGCCCAGAAAGCAGGTAGAACAACTTTTCTGGTGTCTTTCAGGTGCCTACCAAGGTAGTGTAAAAACTACTAAGAGAACTCCTGTCTGGCACCTTCCCCAGTGGAGTTGTGCATGGGGTGTGTTTGGAACATTTTGTCACCAGCCGAGTCCAAAATTCAGCGGTTCCCCATCTCACTCCAGAAAGCAGGTAGAACAACTTTTGTGGTGCCTTTCAGCTGCCTACCAAGGTAGTGTAAAAACTACCAGGAGAACTCCTTTCTGGCACCTTCTCCGGTGGAGTTGTGCATGGGGTGTGTTTGGAACATTTTGTCACCAGCCGACTCCAAAATTCAGCTGTTCCCCATCTCAGCCCAGAAAGCAGGTAGAACAACTTTTGTGGTGTCTTTCAGGTGCCTACCAAGGTAGTGTAAAAACTACTAAGAGAACTCCCGTCTGGCACCTTCCCCGGTGGAGTTGTGCATGGGGTGTGTTTGGAACATTTTGTCACCGGCCGAGTCCAAAATTCAGCGGTTCCCCATCTCAGCCCAGAAAGCAGGTAGAACAACTTTTGTGGTGCCTTTCAGATGCCTACCAAGGTAGTGTAAAAACTATTAAGAGAACTCCTGTCTGGCACCTTCCCCGGTGGAGTTGTGCATGGGGTGTGTTTGGAACATTTTGTCACCGGCCGACTCCAAAATTCAGCGGTTCCCCATCTCAGCCCAGAAAGCAGGTAGAACAACTTTTGTGGTGTCTTTCAGATGCCTACCGGAGCAATGTAAAAACTACCAGGAGAACTCCTGTCTGGCACCTTCCCCGGTGGAGTTGTGCATGGGGTGTGTTTGGAACATTTTGTCACCGGCCGACTCCAAAATTCAGCGGTTCCCCATCTCAGCCCAGAAAGCAGGTAGAACAACTTTTGTAGTGTCTTGTTGATGCCTACCGGAGCAATGTAAAAACTACCAACAGAATTCATTCCTAGCACCTTCGCTAGTGGAGTTGTGCATGGGGTGTATTTATTAAAATTTGGTCACCAGCCGAGTCCAAAATTCAGCTGTTCCCCATCTCAGCCCAGAAAGCAGGTAGAACAACTTTTGTGGTGCCTTTCAAATGCCTACCAAGGTAGTGTAAAAACTATCAAGAGAACTCCTGTATGGCACCTTCCCCGGTGGAGTTGTGCATGGGGTGTGTTTGGAACATTTTGTCACCGGCCGACTCCAAAATTCAGCGGTTCCCCATCTCAGCCCAGAGAGCAGGTAGAACAACTTTTGTGGTGTCTTTCAGATGCCTACCGGAGCAATGTAAAAACTACCAGGAGAACTCCTGTCTGGCACCTTCCCCGGTGGAGTTGTGCATGGGGTGTGTTTGGAACATTTTGTCACCAGCCGAGTCCAAAATTCAGCCGTTCCCCATCTCAGCCCAGAAAGCAGGTAGAACAACTTTTGTGGTGTCTTTCAGGTGCCTACCAAGGTAGTGTAAAAACTACTAAGAGAACTCCTGTCTGGCACCTTCCCCGGTGGAGTTGTGCAGGGGGTGTGTTTGGAACATTTTGTCACCGGCCGACTCCAAAATTCAGCGGTTCCCCATCTCAGCCCAGAAAGCAGGTAGAACAACTTTTGTGGTGTCTTTCAGGTGCCTACCGGAGCAATGTAAAAACTACCAGGAGAACTCCTGTCTGGCACCTTCCCCGGTGGAGTTGTGCATGGGGTGTGTTTGGAACATTTTGTCACCGGCCAACTCCAAAATTCAGCTGTTCCCCATCTCAGCCCAGAAAGCAGGTAGAACAACTTTTGTAGTGTCTTGTTGATGCCTACCGGAGCAATGTAAAAACTACCAACAGAATTCATTCCTAGCACCTTCGCTAGTGGAGTTGTGCATGGGGTGTATTTATTAAAATTTTGTCACCAGCCGAGTCCAAAATTCAGCTGTTCCCCATCTCAGCCCAGAAAGCAGGTAGAACAACTTTTGTCGTGCCTTTCAAATGCCTACCAAGGTAGTGTAAAAACTACTAAGAGAACTCCTGTCTGGCACCTTCCCCGGTGGAGTTGTGCATGGGGTGTGTTTGGAACATTCTGTCACCAGCCGAGTCCAAAATTCAGCGGTTCCCCATCTCAGCCCAGAAAGCAGGTAGAACAACTTTTGTGGTGTCTTTCAGGTGCCTACCAAGGTAGTGTAAAAACTACTAAGAGAACTCCTGTCTGGCACCTTCCCCGGTGGAGTTGTGCATGGGGTGTGTTTGGAACATTTTGTCACCAGCCGAGTCCAAAATTCAGCCGTTCCCCATCTCAGCCCAGAAAGCAGGTAGAACAACTTTTGTGGTGTCTTTCAGGTGCCTACCAAGGTAGTGTAAAAACTACTAAGAGAACTCCTGTCTGGCACCTTCCCCGGTGGAGTTGTGCATGGGGTGTGTTTGGAACATTTTGTCACCAGCCGAGTCCAAAATTCAGCGGTTCCCCATCTCACTCCAGAAAGCAGGTAGAACAACTTTTGTGGTGCCTTTCAGCTGCCTACCAAGGTAGTGTAAAAACTACTAAGAGAACTCCTGTCTGGCACCTTCCCCGGTGGAGTTGTGCATGGGGTGTGTTTGGAACATTTTGTCACCAGCCGAGTCCAAAATTCAGCGGTTCCCCATCTCAGCCCAGAAAGCAGGTAGAACAACTTTTGTGGTGCCTTTCAAATGCCTACCAAGGTAGTGTAAAAACTACCAAGAGAACTCCTGTCTGGCACCTTCCCCGGTGGAGTTGTGCATGGGGTGTGTTTGGAACATTTTGTCACCAGCCGAGTCCAAAATTCAGCTGTTCCCCATCTCAGCCCAGAAAGCAGGTAGAACAACTTTTGTGGTGCCTTTCAGCTGCCTACCAAGGTAGTGTAAAAACTACCAAGAGAACTCCTGTCTGGCACCTTCCCCGGTGGAGTTGTGCATGGGGTGTGTTTGGAACATTTCGTCACCAGCCAAGTCCAAAATTCAGCGGTTCCCCATCTCAGCCCAGAAAGCAGGTAGAACAACTTTTGTGGTGTCTTTCAGATGCCTACCGGAGCAATGTAAAAACTACCAACAGAATTCGTTCCTGGCACCTTCGCTAGTGGAGTTGTGCATGGGGTGTATTTATTAAAATTTTGTCACCAGCCGAGTCCAAAATTCAGCGGTTCCCCATCTCAGCCCAGAAATCAAGTAGAACAACTTTTGTGGTGCCTTTCAAATGCCTACCAAGGTAGTGTAAAAACTATCAAGAGAACTCCTGTCTGGCACCTTCCCCGGTGGAGTTGTGCATGGGGTGTGTTTGGAACATTTTGTCACCGGCTGACTCCAAAATTCAGCGGTTCCCCATCTCAGCCCAGAGAGCAGGTAGAACAACTTTTGTGGTGTCTTTCAGATGCCTACTGGAGCAATGTAAAAACTACCAGGAGAACTCCTGTCTGGCACCTTCCCCGGTGGAGTTGTGCATGGGGTGTGTTTGGAACATTTTGTCACCAGCCGAGTCCAAAATTCAGCGGTTCCCCATCTCAGCCCAGAAAGCAGGTAGAACAACTTTTGTGGTGTCTTTCAGCTGCCTACCAAGGTAGTGTAAAAACTACTAAGAGAACTCCTGTCTGGCACCTTCCCCGGTGGAGTTGTGCATGGGGTGTGTTTGGAACATTTTGTCACCGGCCGACTCCAAAATTCAGCGGTTCCCCATCTCAGCCCAGAAAGCAGGTAGAACAACTTTTGTAGTGTCTTGTTGATGCCTACCGGAGCAATGTAAAAACTACCAACAGAATTCATTCCTAGCACCTTCGCTAGTGGAGTTGTGCATGGGGTGTATTTATTAAAATTTGGTCACCAGCCGAGTCCAAAATTCAGCTGTTCCCCATCTCAGCCCAGAAAGCAGGTAGAACAACTTTTGTGGTGCCTTTCAGCTGCCTACCAAGGTAGTGTAAAAACTATCAAGAGAACTCTTGTCTGGCACCTTCCCCGGTGGAGTTGTGCATGGGGTGTGTTTGGAACATTTTGTCACCAGCCAAGTCCAAAATTCAGCGGTTCCCCATCTCAGCCCAGAAAGCAGGAAGAACAACTTTTTTGGTGCCTTTCAGGTGCCTACCGGAGCAATGTAAAAACTACCAGGAGAACTCCTGTCTGGCGCCTTCCCCGGTGGAGTTGTGCATGGGGTGTGTTTGGAACATTTTGTCACCAGCCGACTCCAAAATTCAGCGGTTCCCCATCTCAGCCCAGAAAGCAGGTAGAACAACTTTTGTCGTGCCTTTCAAATGCCTACCAAGGTAGTGTAAAAACTATCAAGAGAACTCCTGTCTGGCACCTTCCCCGGTGGAGTTGTGCATGGGGTGTGTTTGGAACATTCTGTCACCAGCCGAGTCCAAAATTCAGCGGTTCCCCATCTCAGCCCAGAAAGCAGGTAGAACAACTTTTGTCGTGCCTTTCAAATGCCTACCAAGGTAGTGTAAAAACTACCAAGAGAACTCCTGTCTGGCACCTTCCCCGGTGGAGTTGTGCATGGGGTGTGTTTGGAACATTCTGTCACCAGCCGAGTCCAAAATTCAGCGGTTCCCCATCTCAGCCCAGAAAGCAGGTAGAACAACTTTTGTGGTGCCTTTCAAATGCCTACCAAGGTAGTGTAAAAACTATCAAGAGAACTCCTGTCTGGCACCTTCCCCGGTGGAGTTGTGCATGGGGTGTGTTTAGAACATTTTGTCACCGGCCGACTCCAAAATTCAGCGGTTCCCCATCTCAGCCCAGAAAGCAGGTAGAACAACTATTGTGGTGTCTTTTTGATGCCTACAGCAGCAATGTAAAAACTACCAACAGAATTCCTTCCTGGCACCTTCGCTAGTGGAGTTGTGCATGGGGTGTATTTATTAAAATTTTGTCACCAGCCGAGTCCAAAATTCAGCTGATCCCCATCTCAGCCCAGAAAGCAGGTAGAACAACTTTTGTGGTGCCTTTCAGCTGCCTACCAAGGTAGTGTAAAAACTATCAAGAGAACTCTTGTCTGGCACCTTCCCCGGTGGAGTTGTGCATGGGGTGTGTTTGGAACATTTTGTCACCAGCCAAGTCCAAAATTCAGCGGTTCCCCATCTCAGCCCAGAAAGCAGGAAGAACAACTTTTTTGGTGCCTTTCAGGTGCCTACCGGAGCAATGTAAAAACTACCAGGAGAACTCCTGTCTGGCGCCTTCCCCGGTGGAGTTGTGCATGGGGTGTGTTTGGAACATTTTGTCACCAGCCGACTCCAAAATTCAGCGGTTCCCCATCTCAGCCCAGAAAGCAGGTAGAACAACTTTTGTCGTGCCTTTCAAATGCCTACCAAGGTAGTGTAAAAACTACCAAGAGAACTCCTGTCTGGCACCTTCCCCGGTGGAGTTGTGCATGGGGTGTGTTTGGAACATTCTGTCACCAGCCGAGTCCAAAATTCAGCGGTTCCCCATCTCAGCCCAGAAAGCAGGTAGAACAACTTTTGTGGTGCCTTTCAAATGCCTACCAAGGTAGTGTAAAAACTATCAAGAGAACTCCTGTCTGGCACCTTCCCCGGTGGAGTTGTGCATGGGGTGTGTTTAGAACATTTTGTCACCAGCCGACTCCAAAATTCAGCGATTCCCCATCTCAGCCCACAAAGCAGGAAGAACAACTTTTGTAGTGTCTTTCAGATGCCTACCGGAGCAAAGTAAAAACTACCAACAGAATTCGTTCCTGGAACCTTCGCTAGTGGAGTTGTGCATGGGGTGTATTTATTAAAATTTTGTCACCAGCCGAGTCCAAAATTCAGCGGTTCCCCATCTCAGCCCAGAAAGCAGGTAGAACAACTTTTGTGGTGCCTTTCAGCTGCCTACCAAGGTAGTGTAAAAACTACTAAGAGAACTCCTGTCTGGCACCTTCCCCGGTGGAGTTGTGCATGGGGTGTGTTTGGAACATTTTGTCACCAGCCGAGTCCAAAATTCAGCGGTTCCCCATCTCAGCCCAGAAAGCAGGTAGAACAACTTTTGTGGTGCCTTTCAGCTGCCTACCAAGGTAGTGTAAAAACTACTAAGAGAACTCCTGTCTGGCACCTTCCCCGGTGGAGTTGTGCAGGGGGTGTGTTTGGAACATTTTGTCACCAGCCGACTCCAAAATTCAGCTGTTCCCCATCTCAGCCCAGAAAGCAGGTAGAACAACTTTTGTGGTGTCTTTCAGGTGCCTAGCAAGGTAGTGTAAAAACTACTAAGAGAACTCCCGTCTGGCACCTTCCCCGGTGGAGTTGTGCATGGGGTGTGTTTGGAACATTTTGTCACCGGCCGAGTCCAAAATTCAGCGGTTCCCCATCTCAGCCCAGAAAGCAGGTAGAACAACTTTTGTGGTGCCTTTCAGATGCCTACCAAGGTAGTGTAAAAACTATTAAGAGAACTCCTGTCTGGCACCTTCCCCGGTGGAGTTGTGCATGGGGTGTGTTTGGAACATTTTGTCACCGGCCGACTCCAAAATTCAGCGGTTCCCCATCTCAGCCCAGAAAGCAGGAAGAACAACTTTTGTGGTGTCCTTTTGATGCCTACCGGAGCAATGTAAAAACTACCAACAGAACTCGTCCCTGGCACCTTCGCTAGTGGAGTTGTGCAGGGGGTGTATTTATTAAAATTTTCTCACCAGCCGAGTCCTAAATTCTGCTGTTCCCCTTCTCAGCCCAGAAAGCAGGTAGAACAACTTTTGTGGTGCCTTTCAGGTGCCTACCAAGGTAGTGTAAAAACTACTAAGAGAACTCCTGTCTGGCACCTTCCCCGGTGGAGTTGTGCATGGGGTGTGTTTGGAACATTTTGTCACCGGCCGACTCCAAAATTCAGCGGTTCCCCATCTCAGCCCAGAGAGCAGGAAGAACAACTTTTGTGGTGTCTTTCAGATGCCTACCGGAGCAATGTAAAAACTACCAGGAGAACTCGTGCCTGGCACCTTCCCCGGTGGAGTTGTGCATGGGGTGTCTTTGGAACATTTTGTCACCGGCCGAGTCCTAAATTCTGCTGTTCCCCATCTCAGCCCAGAAAGCAGGTAGAACAACTTTTGTGGTGTCTTTCAGGTGCCTACCAAGGTAGTGTAAAAACTACTAAGAGAACTCCTGTCTGGCACCTTCCCCGGTGGAGTTGTGCATGGGGTGTGTTTGGAACATTTTGTCACCGGCCGACTCCAAAATTCAGCGGTTCCCCATCTCAGCCCAGAGAGCAGGTAGAACAACTTTTGTGGTGTCTTTCAGATGCCTACCGGAGCAAAGTAAAAACTACCAGGAGAACTCGTGCCTGGCACCTTCCCCGGTGGAGTTGTGCATGGGGTGTCTTTGGAACATTTTGTCACCGGCCGAGTCCTAAATTCTGCTGTTGCCCATCTCAGCCCAGAAAGCAGGTAGAACAACTTTTTTGGTGCCTTTCAGGTGCCTACCAAGGTAATGTAAAAACTACTAAGAGAACTCCTGTCTGGCACCTTCCCCGGTGGAGTTGTGCATGGGGTGTGTTTGGAACATTTTGTCACCGGCCGACTCCAAAATTCAGCGGTTCCCCATCTCAGCCCAGAGAGCAGGTAGAACAACTTTTCTGGTGTCTTTCAGATGCCTACCAAGGTAGTGTAAAAACTATTAAGAGAACTCCTGTCTGGCACCTTCCCCGGTGGAGTTGTGCATGGGGTGTGTTTGGAACATTTTGTCACCAGCCGAGTCCAAAATTCAGCGGTTCCCCATCTCAGCCCAGAAAGCAGGAAGAACAACTTTTGTGGTGCCTTTCAGGTGCCTACCAAGGCAGTGTAAAAACTACTAAGAGAACTCCTGTCTGGCACCTTCCCCGGTGGAGTTGTGCATGGGGTGTGTTTGGAACATTTTGTCACCGGCCGACTCCAAAATTCAGCGGTTCCCCATCTCAGCCCAGAGAGCAGGTAGAACAACTTTTGTGGTGCCTTTCAGCTGCCTACCAAGGTAGTGTAAAAACTATCAAGAGAACTCCAGTCTGGCACCTTCCCCGGTGGAGTTGTGCATGGGGTGTGTTTGGAACATTTCGTCACCAGCCAAGTCCAAAATTCAGCGGTTCCCCATCTCAGCCCAGAAAGCAGGTAAAACAACTTTTGTGGTGCCTTTCAGCTGCCTACCAAGGTAGTGTAAAAACTATCAAGAGAACTCTTGTCTGGCACCTTCCCCGGTGGAGTTGTGCATGGGGTGTGTTTGGAACATTTTGTCACCGGCCGACTCCAAAATTCAGTGGTTCCCCATCTCAGCCCAGAGAGCAGGTAGAACAACTTTTGTGGTGTCTTTCAGATGCCTACTGGAGCAATGTAAAAACTACCAGGAGAACTCCTGTCTGGCACCTTCCCCGGTGGAGTTGTGCATGGGGTGTGTTTGGAACATTTTGTCACCAGCCGAGTCCAAAATTCAGCGTTTCCCCATCTCAGCCCAGAAAGCAGGAAGAACAACTTTTGTGGTGCCTTTTAGGTGCCTACCAAGGTAGTGTAAAAACTACTAAGAGAACTCCTGTCTGGCACCTTCCCCGGTGGAGTTGTGCATGGGGTGTGTTTGGAACATTTTGTCACCGGCCGACTCCAAAATTCAGCGGTTCCCCATCTCAGCCCAGAAAGCAGGTAGAACAACTTTTGTGGTGTCTTTCAGATGCCTACCGGAGCAATGTAAAAACTACCAGGAGAACTCCTGTCTGGCACCTTCGCTAGTGGAGTAGTGCGTGGGGTGTGTTTGGAACATTTTGTCACCGGCCGACTCCAAAATTCAGCTGTTCCCCATCTCAGCCCAGAAAGCAGGTAGAACTACTTTTGTGGTGTCTTTCAGATGCCTACCAAGGTAGTGTAAAAACTACTAAGAGAACTCCTGTCTGGCACCTTCCCCGGTGGAGTTGTGCATGGGGTGTGTTTGGAACATTTTGTCACCGGCCAAGTCCAAAATTCAGCGGTTCCCCATCTCAGCCCAGAAAGCAGGTAGAACAACTTTTGTGGTGTCCTTTTGATGCCTACCGGAGCAATGTAAAAACTACCAACAGAACTCGTCCCTGGCACCTTCGCTAGTGGAGTTGTGCAGGGGGTGTATTTATTAAAATTTTGTCACCAGCCGAGTCCTAAATTCAGCTGTTCCCCATCTCAGCCCAGAAAGCAGGTAGAACAACTTTTTTGGTGCCTTTCAGCTGCCTACCAAGGTAGTGTAAAAACTACTAAGAGAACTCCTGTCTGGCACCTTCCCCGGTGGAGTTGTGCAGGGGGTGTGTTTGGAACATTTTGTCACCGGCCGAGTCCAAAATTCAGCGGTTCCCCATCTCAGCCCAGAAAGCAGGTAGAACAACTTTTCTGGTGTCTTTCAGATGCCTACCAAGGTAGTGTAAAAACTATTAAGAGAACTCCTGTCTGGCACCTTCCCCGGTGGAGTTGTGCATGGGGTGTGTTTGGAACATTTTGTCACCGGCCGACTCCAAAATTCAGTGGTTCCCCATTTCAGCCCAGAGAGCAGGTAGAACAACTTTTGTGGTGTCTTTCAGATGCCTACCGGAGCAATGTAAAAACTACCAGGAGAACTCCTGTCTGGCACCTTCCCCGGTGGAGTTGTGCATGGGTTGTGTTTGGAACATTTTGTCACCAGCCGAGTCCAAAATTCAGCGGTTCCCCATCTCAGCCCAGAAAGCAGGAAGAACAACTTTTGTGGTGCCTTTCAGGTGCCTACCAAGGTAGTGTAAAAACTACTAAGAGAACTCCTGTCTGGCACCTTCCCCGGTGGAGTTGTGCATGGGGTGTGTTTGGAACATTTTGTCACCGGCCGACTCAAAAATTCAGCTGTTCCCCATCTCAGCCCAGAGAGCAGGTAGAACAACTTTTGTGGTGTCTTTCAGATGCCTACCGGAGAAATGTAAAAACTACCAGGAGAACTCCTGCCTGGCACCTTCCCCGGTGGAGTTGTGCAGGGGGTGTGTTTGGAACATTTTTTCACCGGCCGACTCCAAAATTCAGCGGTTCCCTATCTCAGCCCAGAAAGCAGGTAGAACAACGTTTGTGGTGTCTTTCAGATGCCTACCGGAGCAATGTAAAAACTACCAGGAGAACTCCTGTCTGGCACCTTCCCCGGTGGAGTTGTGCATGGGGTGTGTTTGGAACATTTCGTCACCAGCCAAGTCCAAAATTCAGCGGTTCCCCATCTCAGCCCAGAAAGCAGGAAGAACAACTTTTGTAGTGTCTTTTTGATGCCTACCAGAGCAATGTAAAAACTACCAACAGAATTCGTTCCTGGAACCTTCGCTAGTGGAGTTGTGCATGGGGTGTATTTATTAAAATTTTGTTACCAGCCGAGTCCAAAATTCAGCTGTTCCCCATCTCAGCCCAGAAAGCAGGTAGAACAACTTTTGTGGTGCCTTTCAAATGCCTACCAAGGTAGTGTAAAAACTACTAAGAGAACTCCTGTCTGGCACCTTCCCCGGTGGAGTTGTGCATGGGGTGTGTTTGGAACATTTTGTCACCAGCCGAGTCCAAAATTCAGCGGTTCCCCATCTCAGCCCAGAAAGCAGGTAGAACAACTTTTGTGGTGTCTTTCAGGTGCCTACCAAGGTAGTGTAAAAACTACTAAGAGAACTCCCGTCTGGCACCTTCCCCGGTGGAGTTGTGCATGGGGTGTGTTTGGAACATTTTGTCACCGGCCGACTCCAAAATTCAGCGGTTCCCCATCTCAGCCCAGAAAGCAGGTAGAACAACTTTTGTGGTGCCTTTCAGATGCCTACCAAGGTAGTGTAAAAACTATTAAGAGAACTCCTGTCTGGCACCTTCCCCGGTGGAGTTGTGCATGGGGTGTGTTTGGAACATTTTGTCACCAGCCGACTCCAAAATTCAGCGGTTCCCCATCTCAGCCCAGAAAGCAGGAAGAACAACTTTTGTGGTGTCCTTTTGATGCCTACCGGAGCAATGTAAAAACTACCAACAGAACTCGTCCCTGGCACCTTCGCTAGTGGAGTTGTGCAGGGGGTGTATTTATTAAAATTTTCTCACCAGCCGAGTCCTAAATTCTGCTGTTCCCCATCTCAGCCCAGAAAGCAGGTAGAACAACTTTTTTGGTGCCTTTCAGGTGCCTACCAAGGTAGTGTAAAAACTACTAAGAGAACTCCTGTCTGGCACCTTCCCCGCTGGAGTTGTGCATGGGGTGTGTTTGGAACATTTTGTCACCGGCCGACTCCAAAATTCAGCGGTTCCCCATCTCAGCCCAGAAAGCAGGAAGAACAACTTTTGTGGTGTCTTTCAGATGCCTACCGGAGCAATGTAAAAACTACCAGGAGAACTCGTGCCTGGCACCTTCCCCGGTGGAGTTGTGCATGGGGTGTCTTTGGAACATTTTGTCACCGGCCGAGTCCTAAATTCTGCTGTTCCCCATCTCAGCCCAGAAAGCAGGTAGAACAACTTTTTTGGTGCCTTTCAGGTGCCTACCAAGGTAATGTAAAAACTACTAAGAGAACTCCTGTCTGGCACCTTCCCCGGTGGAGTTGTGCATGGGGTGTGTTTGGAACATTTTGTCACCGGCCGACTCCAAAATTCAGCGGTTCCCCATCTCAGCCCAGAGAGCAGGTAGAACAACTTTTCTGGTGTCTTTCAGATGCCTACCAAGGTAGTGTAAAAACTATTAAGAGAACTCCTGTCTGGCACCTTCCCCGGTGGAGTTGTGCATGGGGTGTCTTTGGAACATTTTGTCACCGGCCGAGTCCAAAATTCAGTGGTTCCCCATCTCAGCCCAGAGAGCAGGTAGAACAACTTTTGTGGTGTCTTTCAGATGCCTACCGGAGCAATGTAAAAACTACCAGGAGAACTCCTGTCTGGCACCTTCCCCGGTGGAGTTGTGCATGGGGTGTGTTTGGAACATTTTGTCACCAGCCGAGTCCAAAATTCAGCTGTTCCCCATCTCAGCCCAGAAAGCAGGTAGAACTACTTTTGTGGTGTCTTTCAGATGCCTACCAAGGTAGTGTAAAAACTACTAAGAGAACTCCTGTCTGGCACCTTCCCCGGTGGAGTTGTGCATGGGGTGTGTTTGGAACATTTTTTCACCGGCCGAGTCCAAAATTCAGCGGTTCCCCATCTCAGCCCAGAAAGCAGGAAGAACAACTTTTGTGGTGTCCTTTTGATGCCTACCGGAGCAATGTAAAAACTACCAACAGAACTCGTCCCTGGCACCTTCGCTAGTGGAGTTGTGCAGGGGGTGTATTTATTAAAATTTTGTCACCAGCCGAGTCCTAAATTCAGCTGTTCCCCATCTCAGCCCAGAAAGCAGGTAGAACAACTTTTTTGGTGCCTTTCAGCTGCCTACCAAGGTAGTGTAAAAACTACTAAGAGAACTCCTGTCTGGCACCTTCCCCGGTGGAGTTGTGCAGGGGGTGTGTTTGGAACATTTTGTCACCGGCCGAGTCCAAAATTCAGCGGTTCCCCATCTCAGCCCAGAAAGCAGGTAGAACAACTTTTCTGGTGTCTTTCAGATGCCTACCAAGGTAGTGTAAAAACTATTAAGAGAACTCCTGTCTGGCACCTTCCCCGGTGGAGTTGTGCATGGGGTGTGTTTGGAACATTTTGTCACCGGCCGACTCCAAAATTCAGTGGTTCCCCATTTCAGCCCAGAGAGCAGGTAGAACAACTTTTGTGGTGTCTTTCAGATGCCTACCGGAGCAATGTAAAAACTACCAGGAGAACTCCTGTCTGGCACCTTCCCCGGTGGAGTTGTGCATGGGGTGTGTTTGGAACATTTTGTCACCAGCCGAGTCCAAAAATTCAGCGGTTCCCCATCTCAGCCCAGAAAGCAGGTAGAACAACTTTTGTGGTGCCTTTCAAATGCCTACCAAGGTAGTGTAAAAACTACTAAGAGAACTCCTGTCTGGCACCTTCCCCGGTGGAGTTGTGCATGGGGTGTGTTTGGAACATTTTGTCACCAGCCGAGTCCAAAATTCAGCGGTTCCCCATCTCAGCCCAGAAAGCAGGTAGAACAACTTTTGTGGTGTCTTTCAGGTGCCTACCAAGGTAGTGTAAAAACTACTAAGAGAACTCCCGTCTGGCACCTTCCCCGGTGGAGTTGTGCATGGGGTGTGTTTGGAACATTTTGTCACCGGCCGACTCCAAAATTCAGCGGTTCCCCATCTCAGCCCAGAAAGCAGGTAGAACAACTTTTGTGGTGCCTTTCAGATGCCTACCAAGGTAGTGTAAAAACTATTAAGAGAACTCCTGTCTGGCACCTTCCCCGGTGGAGTTGTGCATGGGGTGTGTTTGGAACATTTTGTCACCAGCCGACTCCAAAATTCAGCGGTTCCCCATCTCAGCCCAGAAAGCAGGAAGAACAACTTTTGTGGTGTCCTTTTGATGCCTACCGGAGCAATGTAAAAACTACCAACAGAACTCGTCCCTTGCACCTTCGCTAGTGGAGTTGTGCAGGGGGTGTATTTATTAAAATTTTCTCACCAGCCGAGTCCTAAATTCTGCTGTTCCCCATCTCAGCCCAGAAAGCAGGTAGAACAACTTTTTTGGTGCCTTTCAGGTGCCTACCAAGGTAGTGTAAAAACTACTAAGAGAACTCCTGTCTGGCACCTTCCCCGGTGGAGTTGTGCATGGGGTGTGTTTGGAACATTTTGTCACCGGCCGACTCCAAAATTCAGCGGTTCCCCATCTCAGCCCACAAAGCAGGAAGAACAACTTTTGTGGTGTCTTTCAGATGCCTACCGGAGCAATGTAAAAACTACCAGGAGAACTCGTGCCTGGCACCTTCCCCGGTGGAGTTGTGCATGGGGTGTCTTTGGAACATTTTGTCACCGGCCGAGTCCTAAATTCTGCTGTTCCCCATCTCAGCCCAGAAAGCAGGTAGAACAACTTTTTTGGTGCCTTTCAGGTGCCTACCAAGGTAATGTAAAAACTACTAAGAGAACTCCTGTCTGGCACCTTCCCCGGTGGAGTTGTGCATGGGGTGTGTTTGGAACATTTTGTCACCGGCCGACTCCAAAATTCAGCGGTTCCCCATCTCAGCCCAGAGAGCAGGTAGAACAACTTTTCTGGTGTCTTTCAGATGCCTACCAAGGTAGTGTAAAAACTATTAAGAGAACTCCTGTCTGGCACCTTCCCCGGTGGAGTTGTGCATGGGGTGTCTTTGGAACATTTTGTCACCGGCCGAGTCCAAAATTCAGTGGTTCCCCATCTCAGCCCAGAGAGCAGGTAGAACAACTTTTGTGGTGTCTTTCAGATGCCTACCGGAGCAATGTAAAAACTACCAGGAGAACTCCTGTCTGGCACCTTCCCCGGTGGAGTTGTGCATGGGGTGTGTTTGGAACATTTTGTCACCAGCCGAGTCCAAAATTCAGCTGTTCCCCATCTCAGCCCAGAAAGCAGGTAGAACTACTTTTGTGGTGTCTTTCAGATGCCTACCAAGGTAGTGTAAAAACTACTAAGAGAACTCCTGTCTGGCACCTTCCCCGGTGGAGTTGTGCATGGGGTGTGTTTGGAACATTTTTTCACCGGCCGAGTCCAAAATTCAGCGGTTCCCCATCTCAGCCCAGAAAGCAGGAAGAACAACTTTTGTGGTGTCCTTTTGATGCCTACCGGAGCAATGTAAAAACTACCAACAGAACTCGTCCCTGGCACCAACGCTAGTGGAGTTGTGCAGGGGGTGTATTTATTAAAATTTTGTCACCAGCCGAGTCCTAAATTCAGCTGTTCCCCATCTCAGCCCAGAAAGCAGGTAGAACAACTTTTTTGGTGCCTTTCAGCTGCCTACCAAGGTAGTGTAAAAACTACTAAGAGAACTCCTGTCTGGCACCTTCCCCGGTGGAGTTGTGCAGGGGGTGTGTTTGGAACATTTTGTCACCGGCCGAGTCCAAAATTCAGCGGTTCCCCATCTCAGCCCAGAAAGCAGGTAGAACAACTTTTCTGGTGTCTTTCAGATGCCTACCAAGGTAGTGTAAAAACTATTAAGAGAACTCCTGTCTGGCACCTTCCCCGGTGGAGTTGTGCATGGGGTGTGTTTGGAACATTTTGTCACCGGCCGACTCCAAAATTCAGCGGTTCCCCATCTCAGCCCAGAGAGCAGGTAGAACAACTTTTCTGGTGTCTTTCAGATGCCTACCAAGGTAGTGTAAAAACTATTAAGAGAACTCCTGTCTGGCACCTTCCCCGGTGGAGTTGTGCATGGGGTGTGTTTGGAACATTTTGTCACCGGCCGAGTCCAAAATTCAGTGGTTCCCCATCTCAGCCCAGAGAGCAGGTAGAACAACTTTTGTGGTGTCTTTCAGATGCCTACCAGAGCAATGTAAAAACTACCAGGAGAACTCCTGTCTGGCACCTTCCCCGGTGGAGTTGTGCATGGGGTGTGTTTGGAACATTTTGTCACCAGCCGAGTCCAAAATTCAGCTGTTCCCCATCTCAGCCCAGAAAGCAGGTAGATCTACTTTTGTGGTGTCTTTCAGATGCCTACCAAGGTAGTGTAAAAACTACTAAGAGAACTCCTGTCCGGCGCCTTCCCCGGTGGAGTTGTGCATGGGGTGTGTTTGGAACATTTTTTCACCGGCCGAGTCCAAAATTCAGCGGTTCCCCATCTCAGCCCAGAAAGCAGGAAGAACAACTTTTGTGGTGTCCTTTTGATGCCTACCGGAGCAATGTAAAAACTACCAACAGAACTCGTCCCTGGCACCTTCGCTAGTGGAGTTGTGCAGGGGGTGTATTTATTAAAATTTTGTCACCAGCCGAGTCCTAAATTCAGCTGTTCCCCATCTCAGCCCAGAAAGCAGGTAGAACAACTTTTTTGGTGCCTTTCAGCTGCCTACCAAGGTAGTGTAAAAACTACTAAGAGAACTCCTGTCTGGCACCTTCCCCGGTGGAGTTGTGCAGGGGGTGTGTTTGGAACATTTTGTCACCGGCCGAGTCCAAAATTCAGCGGTTCCCCATCTCAGCCCAGAAAGCAGGTAGAACAACTTTTCTGGTGTCTTTCAGATGCCTACCAAGGTAGTGTAAAAACTATTAAGAGAACTCCTGTCTGGCACCTTCCCCGGTGGAGTTGTGCATGGGGTGTGTTTGGAACATTTTGTCACCGGCCGACTCCAAAATTCAGTGGTTCCCCATTTCAGCCCAGAGAGCAGGTAGAACAACTTTTGTGGTGTCTTTCAGATGCCTACCGGAGCAATGTAAAAACTACCAGGAGAACTCCTGTCTGGCACCTTCCCCGGTGGAGTTGTGCATGGGGTGTGTTTGGAACATTTTGTCACCAGCCGAGTCCAAAAATTCAGCGGTTCCCCATCTCAGCCCAGAAAGCAGGTAGAACAACTTTTGTGGTGTCTTTCAGCTGCCTACCAAGGTAGTGTAAAAACTACTAAGAGAACTCCTGTCTGGCACCTTCCCCGGTGGAGTTGTGCATGGGGTGTGTTTGGAACATTTTGTCACCGGCCGAGTCCAAAATTCAGCGGTTCCCCATCTCAGCCCAGAGAGCAGGTAGAACAACTTTTGTGGTGTCTTTCAGATGCCTACCGGAGCAATGTAAAAACTACCAGGAGAACTCCTGCCTGGCACCTTCCCCGGTGGAGTTGTGCAGGGGGTGTGTTTGGAACATTTTTTCACCGGCCGACTCCAAAATTCAGCGGTTCCCCATCTCTAGCCCAGAAAGCAGGTAGAACAACGTTTGTGGTGTCTTTCAGATGCCTACCGGAGCAATGTAAAAACTATCACCAGAATTCGTTCCTGGCACCTTCGCTAGTGGAGTTGTGCATGGGGTGTGTTTGGAACATTTTGTCACCGGCCGAGTCCAAAATTCAGCTGTTCCCCATCTCAGCCCAGAAAGCAGGTAGAACAACTTTTGTGGTGTCTTTCAGGTGCCTACCAAGGTAGTGTAAAAACTACTAAGAGAACTCCCGTCTGGCACCTTCCCCGGTGGAGTTGTGCATGGGGTGTGTTTGGAACATTTTGTCACCGGCCGAGTCCAAAATTCAGCGGTTCCCCATCTCAGCCCAGAAAGCAGGTAGAACAACTTTTGTGGTGCCTTTCAGATGCCTACAAAGGTAGTGTAAAAACTATTAAGAGAACTCCTGTCTGGCACCTTCCCCGGTGGAGTTGTGCATGGGGTGTGTTTGGAACATTTTGTCACCGGCCGACTCCAAAATTCAGCGGTTCCCCATCTCAGCCCAGAAAGCAGGAAGAACAACTTTTGTGGTGTCCTTTTGATGCCTACCGGAGCAATGTAAAAACTACCAACAGAACTCGTCCCTGGCACCTTCGCTAGTGGAGTTGTGCAGGGGGTGTATTTATTAAAATTTTCTCACCAGCCGAGTCCTAAATTCTGCTGTTCCCCATCTCAGCCCAGAAAGCAGGTAGAACAACTTTTTTGGTGCCTTTCAGCTGCCTACCAAGGTAGTGTAAAAACTACTAAGAGAACTCCTGTCTGGCACCTTCCCCAGTGGAGTTGTGCATGGGGTGTGTTTGGAACATTTTGTCACCGGCCGACTCCAAAATTCAGCGGTTCCCCATCTCAGCCCAGAGAGCAGGTAGAACAACTTTTCTGGTGTCTTTCAGATGCCTACCAAGGTAGTGTAAAAACTATTAAGAGAACTCCTGTCTGGCACCTTCCCCGGTGGAGTTGTGCATGGGGTGTCTTTGGAACATTTTGTCACCGGCCGACTCCAAAATTCAGCGGTTCCCCATCTCAGCCCAGAGAGCAGGTAGAACAACTTTTGTGGTGTCTTTCAGATGCCTACCGGAGCAATGTAAAAACTACCAGGAGAACTCCTGTCTGGCACCTTCCCCGGTGGAGTTGTGCATGGGGTGTGTTTGGAACATTTTGTCACCAGCCGAGTCCAAAATTCAGCGGTTCCCCATCTCAGCCCAGAAAGCAGGAAGAACAACTTTTGTGGTGCCTTTCAGATGCCTACCGGAGCAATGTAAAAACTACCAACAGAATTCATTCCTAGCACCTTCGCTAGTGGAGTTGTGCATGGGGTGTATTTATTAAAATTTGGTCACCAGCCGAGTCCAAAATTCAGCTGTTCCCCATCTCAGCCCAGAAAGCAGGTAGAACAACTTTTGTGGTGCCTTTCAGCTGCCTACCAAGGTAGTGTAAAAACTATCAAGAGAACTCTTGTCTGGCACCTTCCCCGGTGGAGTTGTGCATGGGGTGTGTTTGGAACATTTTGTCACCAGCCGAGTCCAAAATTCAGCGGTTCCCCATCTCAGCCCAGAAAGCAGGTAGAACAACTTTTGTGGTGCCTTTCAGGTGCCTGCCGGAGCAATGTAAAAACTACCAACAGAATTCGTTCCTGGCACCTTCGCTAGTGGAGTTGTGCATGGGGTGTGTTTGGAACATTTTGTCACCAGCCGACTCCAAAATTCAGCGGTTCCCCATCTCAGCCCAGAGAGCAGGTAGAACAACTTTTGTGGTGTCTTTCAGATGCCTACTGGAGCAATGTAAAAACTACCAGGAGAACTCCTGTCTGGCACCTTCCCCGGTGGAGTTGTGCATGGGGTGTGTTTGGAACATTTTGTCACCAGCCGACTCCAAAATTCAGCCGTTCCCCATCTCAGCCCAGAAAGCAGGTAGAACAACTTTTGTGGTGTCTTTCAGGTGCCTACCAAGGTAGTGTAAAAACTACTAAGAGAACTCCTGTCTGGCACCTTCCCCGGTGGAATTGTGCAGGGGGTGTGTTTGGAACATTTTGTCACCGGCCGACTCCAAAATTCAGCGGTTCCCCATCTCAGCCCAGAAAGCAGGTAGAACAACTTTTGTGGTGTCTTTCAGATGCCTACCGGAGCAATGTAAAAACTACCAGGAGAACTCCTGTCTGGCACCTTCCCCGGTGGAGTTGTGCATGGGGTGTGTTTGGAACATTTCGTCTCCAGCCAAGTCTAAAATTCAGCGGTTCCCCATCTCAGCCCAGAAAGCAGGTAGAACAACTTTTGTGGTGCCTTTCAGGTGCCTACCGGAGCAATGTAAAAACTACCAGGAGAACTCCTGTCTGGCGCCTTCCCCGGTGGAGTTGTGCATGGGGTGTGTTTGGAACATTTTGTCACCGGCCGACTCCAAAATTCAGCGGTTCCCCATCTCAGCCCAGAAAGCAGGTAGAACAACTTTTGTGGTGTCTTTCAGATGCCTACCGGAGCAATGTATAAATCTACCAGCAGAACTCCTGTCTGGCACCTTCCCCGGTGGAGTTGTGCATGGGGTGTGTTTGGAACATTTTGTCACCGGCCGAGTCCAAAATTCAGCGGTTCCCCATCTCAGCCCAGAAAGCAGGTAGAACAACTTTTGTGGTGTCTTTCAGATGCCTACCAAGGTAGTGTAAAAACTACTAAGAGAACTCTTGTCTGGCACCTTCCCCGGTGGAGTTGTGCATGGGGTGTGTTTGGAACATTTTGTCACCGGCCGACTCCAAAATTCAGCGGTTCCCCATCTCAGCCCAGAAAGCAGGAAGAACAACTTTTGTGGTGTCCTTTTGATGCCTACCAGAGCAATGTAAAAACTACCAACAGAACTCGTCCCTGGCACCTTCGCTAGTGGAGTTGTGCAGGGGGTGTATTTATTAAAATTTTGTCACCAGCCGAGTCCAAAATTCAGCGGTTCCCCATCTCAGCCCAGAAAGCAGGAAGAACAACTTTTGTGGTGTCTTTCAGATGCCTACCGGAGCAATGTAAAAACTACCAGGAGAACTCGTGCCTGGCACCTTCCCCGGTGGAGTTGTGCATGGGGTGTCTTTGGAACATTTTTTCACCGGCCGAGTCCAAAATTCTGCTGTTCCCCATCTCAGCCCAGAAAGCAGGTAGAACAACTTTTGTGGTGCCTTTCAGGTGCCTACCAAGGTAATGTAAAAACTACTAAGAGAACTCCTGTCTGGCACCTTCCCCGGTGGAGTTGTGCATGGGGTGTGTTTGGAACATTTTGTCACCGGCCGACTCCAAAATTCAGCGGTTCCCCATCTCAGCCCAGAGAGCAGGTAGAACAACTTTTCTGGTGTCTTTCAGATGCCTACCAAGGTAGTGTAAAAACTATTAAGAGAACTCCTGTCTGGCACCTTCCCCGGTGGAGTTGTGCATGGGGTGTGTTTGGAACATTTTGTCACCGGCCGACTCCAAAATTCAGCGGTTCCCCATCTCAGCCCAGAGAGCAGGTAGAACAACTTTTGTGGTGTCTTTCAGATACCTACCGGAGCAATGTAAAAACTACCAGGAGAACTCCTGTCTGGCACCTTCCCCGGTGGAGTTGTGCATGGGGTGTGTTTGGAACATTTTGTCACCAGCCGAGTCCAAAATTCAGCGGTTCCCCATCTCAGCCCAGAAAGCAGGAAGAACAACTTTTGTGGTGCCTTTCAGGTGCCTACCAAGGCAGTGTAAAAACTACTAAGAGAACTCCTGTCTGGCACCTTCCCCGGTGGAGTTGTGCATGGGGTGTCTTTGGAACATTTCGTCACCAGCCAAGTCCAAAATTCAGCTGTTCCCCATCTCAGCCCAGAAAGCAGGTAGAACAACTTTTGTGGTGTCTTTCAGATGCCTACCGGAGCAATGTAAAAACTACCAGGAGAACTCCTGTCTGGCACCTTCGCCGGTGGAGTTGTGCATGGGGTGTGTTTGGAACATTTTGTCACCGGCCGAGTCCAAAATTCAGCGGTTCCCCATCTCAGCCCAGAAAGCAGGTAGAACAACTTTTGTGGTGTCTTTCAGATGCCTACCGGAGCAATGTAAAAACTACCAGGAGAACTCCTGTCTGGCACCTTCCCCGGTGGAGTTGTGCATGGGGTGTGTTTGGAACATTTTTTCACCAGCCAAGTCCAAAATTCAGCGGTTCCCCATCTCAGCCCAGAAAGCAGGTAGAACAACTTTTGTTGTGCCTTTCAGGTGCCTACCGGAGCAATGTAAAAACTACCAGGAGAACTCCTGTCTGGCACCTTCCCCGGTGGAGTTGTGCATGGGGTGTGTTTGGAACATTTTTTCACCAGCCAAGTCCAAAATTCAGCTGTTCCCCATCTCAGCCCAGAAAGCAGGTAGAACAACTTTTGTGGTGCCTTTCAGCTGCCTACCAAGGTAGTGTAAAAACTACTAAGAGAACTCCTGTCTGGCACCTTCCCCGGTGGAGTTGTGCATGGGGTGTGTTTGGAACATTTTGTCACCGGCCGAGTCCAAAATTCAGCGGTTCCCCATCTCAGCCCAGAAAGCAGGAAGAACAACTTTTGTGGTGTCCTTTTGATGCCTACCGGAGCAATGTAAAAACTACAACAGAACTCGTCCCTGGCACCTTCACTAGTGGAGTTGTGCAGGGGGTGTATTTATTAAAATTTTGTCACCAGCCGAGTCCAAAATTCAGCGGTTCCCCATCTCAGCCCAGAAAGCAGGTAGAACAACTTTTGTGGTGCCTTTCAAATGCCTACCAAGGTAGTGTAAAAACTACTAAGAGAACTCCTGTCTGGCACCTTCCCCGGTGGAGTTGTGCATGGGGTGTGTTTGGAACATTTTGTCACCGGCCGACTCCAAAATTCAGCGGTTCCCCATCTCAGCCCAGAAAGCAGGTAGAACAACTTTTGTAGTGTCTTGTTGATGCCTACCGGAGCAATGTAAAAACTACCAACAGAATTCATTCCTAGCACCTTCGCTAGTGGAGTTGTGCATGGGGTGTATTTATTAAAATTTGGTCACCAGCCGAGTCCAAAATTCAGCTGTTCCCCATCTCAGCCCAGAAAGCAGGTAGAACAACTTTTGTGGTGCCTTTCAGCTGCCTACCAAGGTAGTGTAAAAACTACTAAGAGAACTCTTGTCTGGCACCTTCCCCGGTGGAGTTGTGCATGGGGTGTGTTTGGAACATTTTGTCACCGGCCGACTCCAAAATTCAGCGGTTCCCCATCTCAGCCCAGAAAGCAGGAAGAACAACTTTTGTGGTGTCCTTTTGATGCCTACCAGAGCAATGTAAAAACTACCAACAGAACTCGTCCCTGGCACCTTCGCTAGTGGAGTTGTGCAGGGGGTGTATTTATTAAAATTTTGTCACCGGCCGACTCCAAAATTCAGCGGTTCCCCATCTCAGCCCAGAAAGCAGGAAGAACAACTTTTGTGGTGTCTTTCAGATGCCTACCGGAGCAATGTAAAAACTACCAGGAGAACTCGTGCCTGGCACCTTCCCCGGTGGAGTTGTGCATGGGGTGTCTTTGGAACATTTTTTCACCGGCCGAGTCCAAAATTCTGCTGTTCCCCATCTCAGCCCAGAAAGCAGGTAGAACAACTTTTGTGGTGCCTTTCAGGTGCCTACCAAGGTAATGTAAAAACTACTAAGAGAACTCCTGTCTGGCACCTTCCCCGGTGGAGTTGTGCATGGGGTGTGTTTGGAACATTTTGTCACCGGCCGACTCCAAAATTCAGCGGTTCCCCATCTCAGCCCAGAGAGCAGGTAGAACAACTTTTCTGGTGTCTTTCAGATGCCTACCGGAGCAATGTAAAAACTACCAGGAGAACTCCTGTCTGGCACCTTCCCCGGTGGAGTTGTGCATGGGGTGTGTTTGGAACATTTTTTCACCAGCCAAGTCCAAAATTCAGCGGTTCCCCATCTCAGCCCAGAAAGCAGGTAGAACAACTTTTGTTGTGCCTTTCAGGTGCCTACCGGAGCAATGTAAAAACTACCAGGAGAACTCCTGTCTGGCACCTTCCCCGGTGGAGTTGTGCATGGGGTGTGTTTGGAACATTTTTTCACCAGCCAAGTCCAAAATTCAGCTGTTCCCCATCTCAGCCCAGAAAGCAGGTAGAACAACTTTTGTGGTGCCTTTCAGCTGCCTACCAAGGTAGTGTAAAAACTACTAAGAGAACTCCTGTCTGGCACCTTCCCCGGTGGAGTTGTGCAGGGGGTGTGTTTGGAACGTTTTGTCACCGGCCGAGTCCAAAATTCAGCGGTTCCCCATCTCAGCCCAGAAAGCAGGTAGAACAACTTTTGTGGTGCCTTTCAGATGCCTACCGGAGCAATGTAAAAACTACCAGGAGAACTCCTGTCTGGCACCTTCCCCGGTGGAGTTGTGCATGGGGTGTGTTTGGAACATTTTGTCACCGGCCGACTCCAAAATTCAGCGGTTCCCCATCTCAGCCCAGAAAGCAGGAAGAACAACTTTTGTGGTGTCCTTTTGATGCCTACCGGAGCAATGTAAAAACTACCAACAGAACTCGTCCCTGGCACCTTCGCTAGTGGAGTTGTGCAGGGGGTGTATTTATTAAAATTTTCTCACCAGCCGAGTCCTAAATTCTGCTGTTCCCCATCTCAGCCCAGAAAGCAGGTAGAACAACTTTTTTGGTGCCTTTCAGGTGCCTACCAAGGTAGTGTAAAAACTACTAAGAGAACTCCTGTCTGGCACCTTCCCCAGTGGAGTTGTGCATGGGGTGTGTTTGGAACATTTTGTCACCGGCCGACTCCAAAATTCAGCGGTTCCCCATCTCAGCCCAGAGAGCAGGTAGAACAACTTTTCTGGTGTCTTTCAGATGCCTACCAAGGTAGTGTAAAAACTATTAAGAGAACTCCTGTCTGGCACCTTCCCCGGTGGAGTTGTGCATGGGGTGTCTTTGGAACATTTTGTCACCGGCCGACTCCAAAATTCAGCGGTTCCCCATCTCAGCCCAGAGAGCAGGTAGAACAACTTTTGTGGTGTCTTTCAGATGCCTACCGGAGCAATGTAAAAACTACCAGGAGAACTCCTGTCTGGCACCTTCCCCGGTGGAGTTGTGCATGGGGTGTGTTTGGAACATTTTGTCACCAGCCGAGTCCAAAATTCAGCGGTTCCCCATCTCAGCCCAGAAAGCAGGAAGAACAACTTTTGTGGTGCCTTTCAGATGCCTACCGGAGCAATGTAAAAACTACCAACAGAATTCATTCCTAGCACCTTCGCTAGTGGAGTTGTGCATGGGGTGTATTTATTAAAATTTGGTCACCAGCCGAGTCCAAAATTCAGCTGTTCCCCATCTCAGCCCAGAAAGCAGGTAGAACAACTTTTGTGGTGCCTTTCAGCTGCCTACCAAGGTAGTGTAAAAACTATCAAGAGAACTCTTGTCTGGCACCTTCCCCGGTGGAGTTGTGCATGGGGTGTGTTTGGAACATTTTGTCACCAGCCGAGTCCAAAATTCAGCGGTTCCCCATCTCAGCCCAGAAAGCAGGTAGAACAACTTTTGTGGTGCCTTTCAGGTGCCTGCCGGAGCAATGTAAAAACTACCAACAGAATTCGTTCCTGGCACCTTCGCTAGTGGAGTTGTGCATGGGGTGTGTTTGGAACATTTTGTCACCAGCCGACTCCAAAATTCAGCGGTTCCCCATCTCAGCCCAGAGAGCAGGTAGAACAACTTTTGTGGTGTCTTTCAGATGCCTACTGGAGCAATGTAAAAACTACCAGGAGAACTCCTGTCTGGCACCTTCCCCGGTGGAGTTGTGCATGGGGTGTGTTTGGAACATTTTGTCACCAGCCGACTCCAAAATTCAGCCGTTCCCCATCTCAGCCCAGAAAGCAGGTAGAACAACTTTTGTGGTGTCTTTCAGGTGCCTACCAAGGTAGTGTAAAAACTACTAAGAGAACTCCTGTCTGGCACCTTCCCCGGTGGAATTGTGCAGGGGGTGTGTTTGGAACATTTTGTCACCGGCCGACTCCAAAATTCAGCGGTTCCCCATCTCAGCCCAGAAAGCAGGTAGAACAACTTTTGTGGTGCCTTTCAGGTGCCTACCGGAGCAATGTAAAAACTACCAGGAGAACTCCTGTCTGGCGCCTTCCCCGGTGGAGTTGTGCATGGGGTGTGTTTGGAACATTTTGTCACCGGCCGACTCCAAAATTCAGCGGTTCCCCATCTCAGCCCAGAAAGCAGGTAGAACAACTTTTGTGGTGTCTTTCAGATGCCTACCGGAGCAATGTATAAATCTACCAGCAGAACTCCTGTCTGGCACCTTCCCCGGTGGAGTTGTGCATGGGGTGTGTTTGGAACATTTTGTCACCGGCCGAGTCCAAAATTCAGCGGTTCCCCATCTCAGCCCAGAAAGCAGGTAGAACAACTTTTGTGGTGTCTTTCAGATGCCTACCAAGGTAGTGTAAAAACTACTAAGAGAACTCTTGTCTGGCACCTTCCCCGGTGGAGTTGTGCATGGGGTGTGTTTGGAACATTTTGTCACCGGCCGACTCCAAAATTCAGCGGTTCCCCATCTCAGCCCAGAAAGCAGGAAGAACAACTTTTGTGGTGTCCTTTTGATGCCTACCAGAGCAATGTAAAAACTACCAACAGAACTCGTCCCTGGCACCTTCGCTAGTGGAGTTGTGCAGGGGGTGTATTTATTAAAATTTTGTCACCAGCCGAGTCCAAAATTCAGCGGTTCCCCATCTCAGCCCAGAAAGCAGGAAGAACAACTTTTGTGGTGTCTTTCAGATGCCTACCGGAGCAATGTAAAAACTACCAGGAGAACTCGTGCCTGGCACCTTCCCCGGTGGAGTTGTGCATGGGGTGTCTTTGGAACATTTTTTCACCGGCCGAGTCCAAAATTCTGCTGTTCCCCATCTCAGCCCAGAAAGCAGGTAGAACAACTTTTGTGGTGCCTTTCAGGTGCCTACCAAGGTAATGTAAAAACTACTAAGAGAACTCCTGTCTGGCACCTTCCCCGGTGGAGTTGTGCATGGGGTGTGTTTGGAACATTTTGTCACCGGCCGACTCCAAAATTCAGCGGTTCCCCATCTCAGCCCAGAGAGCAGGTAGAACAACTTTTCTGGTGTCTTTCAGATGCCTACCAAGGTAGTGTAAAAACTATTAAGAGAACTCCTGTCTGGCACCTTCCCCGGTGGAGTTGTGCATGGGGTGTGTTTGGAACATTTTGTCACCGGCCGACTCCAAAATTCAGCGGTTCCCCATCTCAGCCCAGAGAGCAGGTAGAACAACTTTTGTGGTGTCTTTCAGATACCTACCGGAGCAATGTAAAAACTACCAGGAGAACTCCTGTCTGGCACCTTCCCCGGTGGAGTTGTGCATGGGGTGTGTTTGGAACATTTTGTCACCAGCCGAGTCCAAAATTCAGCGGTTCCCCATCTCAGCCCAGAAAGCAGGAAGAACAACTTTTGTGGTGCCTTTCAGGTGCCTACCAAGGCAGTGTAAAAACTACTAAGAGAACTCCTGTCTGGCACCTTCCCCGGTGGAGTTGTGCATGGGGTGTCTTTGGAACATTTCGTCACCAGCCAAGTCCAAAATTCAGCTGTTCCCCATCTCAGCCCAGAAAGCAGGTAGAACAACTTTTGTGGTGTCTTTCAGATGCCTACCGGAGCAATGTAAAAACTACCAGGAGAACTCCTGTCTGGCACCTTCGCCGGTGGAGTTGTGCATGGGGTGTGTTTGGAACATTTTGTCACCGGCCGAGTCCAAAATTCAGCGGTTCCCCATCTCAGCCCAGAAAGCAGGTAGAACAACTTTTGTGGTGTCTTTCAGATGCCTACCGGAGCAATGTAAAAACTACCAGGAGAACTCCTGTCTGGCACCTTCCCCGGTGGAGTTGTGCATGGGGTGTGTTTGGAACATTTTTTCACCAGCCAAGTCCAAAATTCAGCGGTTCCCCATCTCAGCCCAGAAAGCAGGTAGAACAACTTTTGTTGTGCCTTTCAGGTGCCTACCGGAGCAATGTAAAAACTACCAGGAGAACTCCTGTCTGGCACCTTCCCCGGTGGAGTTGTGCATGGGGTGTGTTTGGAACATTTTTTCACCAGCCAAGTCCAAAATTCAGCTGTTCCCCATCTCAGCCCAGAAAGCAGGTAGAACAACTTTTGTGGTGCCTTTCAGCTGCCTACCAAGGTAGTGTAAAAACTACTAAGAGAACTCCTGTCTGGCACCTTCCCCGGTGGAGTTGTGCATGGGGTGTGTTTGGAACATTTTGTCACCGGCCGAGTCCAAAATTCAGCGGTTCCCCATCTCAGCCCAGAAAGCAGGAAGAACAACTTTTGTGGTGTCCTTTTGATGCCTACCGGAGCAATGTAAAAACTACAACAGAACTCGTCCCTGGCACCTTCACTAGTGGAGTTGTGCAGGGGGTGTATTTATTAAAATTTTGTCACCAGCCGAGTCCAAAATTCAGCGGTTCCCCATCTCAGCCCAGAAAGCAGGTAGAACAACTTTTGTGGTGCCTTTCAAATGCCTACCAAGGTAGTGTAAAAACTACTAAGAGAACTCCTGTCTGGCACCTTCCCCGGTGGAGTTGTGCATGGGGTGTGTTTGGAACATTTTGTCACCGGCCGACTCCAAAATTCAGCGGTTCCCCATCTCAGCCCAGAAAGCAGGTAGAACAACTTTTGTAGTGTCTTGTTGATGCCTACCGGAGCAATGTAAAAACTACCAACAGAATTCATTCCTAGCACCTTCGCTAGTGGAGTTGTGCATGGGGTGTATTTATTAAAATTTGGTCACCAGCCGAGTCCAAAATTCAGCTGTTCCCCATCTCAGCCCAGAAAGCAGGTAGAACAACTTTTGTGGTGCCTTTCAGCTGCCTACCAAGGTAGTGTAAAAACTACTAAGAGAACTCTTGTCTGGCACCTTCCCCGGTGGAGTTGTGCATGGGGTGTGTTTGGAACATTTTGTCACCGGCCGACTCCAAAATTCAGCGGTTCCCCATCTCAGCCCAGAAAGCAGGAAGAACAACTTTTGTGGTGTCCTTTTGATGCCTACCAGAGCAATGTAAAAACTACCAACAGAACTCGTCCCTGGCACCTTCGCTAGTGGAGTTGTGCAGGGGGTGTATTTATTAAAATTTTGTCACCGGCCGACTCCAAAATTCAGCGGTTCCCCATCTCAGCCCAGAAAGCAGGAAGAACAACTTTTGTGGTGTCTTTCAGATGCCTACCGGAGCAATGTAAAAACTACCAGGAGAACTCGTGCCTGGCACCTTCCCCGGTGGAGTTGTGCATGGGGTGTCTTTGGAACATTTTTTCACCGGCCGAGTCCAAAATTCTGCTGTTCCCCATCTCAGCCCAGAAAGCAGGTAGAACAACTTTTGTGGTGCCTTTCAGGTGCCTACCAAGGTAATGTAAAAACTACTAAGAGAACTCCTGTCTGGCACCTTCCCCGGTGGAGTTGTGCATGGGGTGTGTTTGGAACATTTTGTCACCGGCCGACTCCAAAATTCAGCGGTTCCCCATCTCAGCCCAGAGAGCAGGTAGAACAACTTTTCTGGTGTCTTTCAGATGCCTACCAAGGTAGTGTAAAAACTATTAAGAGAACTCCTGTCTGGCACCTTCCCCGGTGGAGTTGTGCATGGGGTGTGTTTGGAACATTTTGTCACCGGCCGACTCCAAAATTCAGCGGTTCCCCATCTCAGCCCAGAGAGCAGGTAGAACAACTTTTGTGGTGTCTTTCAGATACCTACCGGAGCAATGTAAAAACTACCAGGAGAACTCCTGTCTGGCACCTTCCCCGGTGGAGTTGTGCATGGGGTGTGTTTGGAACATTTTGTCACCAGCCGAGTCCAAAATTCAGCGGTTCCCCATCTCAGCCCAGAAAGCAGGAAGAACAACTTTTGTGGTGCCTTTCAGGTGCCTACCAAGGCAGTGTAAAAACTACTAAGAGAACTCCTGTCTGGCACCTTCCCCGGTGGAGTTGTGCATGGGGTGTCTTTGGAACATTTCGTCACCAGCCAAGTCCAAAATTCAGCTGTTCCCCATCTCAGCCCAGAAAGCAGGTAGAACAACTTTTGTGGTGTCTTTCAGATGCCTACCGGAGCAATGTAAAAACTACCAGGAGAACTCCTGTCTGGCACCTTCGCCGGTGGAGTTGTGCATGGGGTGTGTTTGGAACATTTTGTCACCGGCCGAGTCCAAAATTCAGCGGTTCCCCATCTCAGCCCAGAAAGCAGGTAGAACAACTTTTGTGGTGTCTTTCAGATGCCTACCGGAGCAATGTAAAAACTACCAGGAGAACTCCTGTCTGGCACCTTCCCCGGTGGAGTTGTGCATGGGGTGTGTTTGGAACATTTTTTCACCAGCCAAGTCCAAAATTCAGCGGTTCCCCATCTCAGCCCAGAAAGCAGGTAGAACAACTTTTGTTGTGCCTTTCAGGTGCCTACCGGAGCAATGTAAAAACTACCAGGAGAACTCCTGTCTGGCACCTTCCCCGGTGGAGTTGTGCATGGGGTGTGTTTGGAACATTTTTTCACCAGCCAAGTCCAAAATTCAGCTGTTCCCCATCTCAGCCCAGAAAGCAGGTAGAACAACTTTTGTGGTGCCTTTCAGCTGCCTACCAAGGTAGTGTAAAAACTACTAAGAGAACTCCTGTCTGGCACCTTCCCCGGTGGAGTTGTGCATGGGGTGTGTTTGGAACATTTTGTCACCGGCCGAGTCCAAAATTCAGCGGTTCCCCATCTCAGCCCAGAAAGCAGGAAGAACAACTTTTGTGGTGTCCTTTTGATGCCTACCGGAGCAATGTAAAAACTACAACAGAACTCGTCCCTGGCACCTTCACTAGTGGAGTTGTGCAGGGGGTGTATTTATTAAAATTTTGTCACCAGCCGAGTCCAAAATTCAGCGGTTCCCCATCTCAGCCCAGAAAGCAGGTAGAACAACTTTTGTGGTGTCTTTCAGATGCCTACCAAGGTAGTGTAAAAACTACTAAGAGAACTCCTGTCTGGCACCTTCCCCGGTGGAGTTGTGCATGGGGTGTGTTTGGAACATTTTGTCACCGGCCGACTCCAAAATTCAGCGGTTCCCCATCTCAGCCCAGAAAGCAGGTAGAACAACTTTTGTAGTGTCTTGTTGATGCCTACCGGAGCAATGTAAAAACTACCAACAGAATTCATTCCTAGCACCTTCGCTAGTGGAGTTGTGCATGGGGTGTATTTATTAAAATTTGGTCACCAGCCGAGTCCAAAATTCAGCTGTTCCCCATCTCAGCCCAGAAAGCAGGTAGAACAACTTTTGTGGTGCCTTTCAGCTGCCTACCAAGGTAGTGTAAAAACTATCAAGAGAACTCTTGTCTGGCACCTTCCCCGGTGGAGTTGTGCATGGGGTGTGTTTGGAACATTTTGTCACCGGCCGACTCCAAAATTCAGCGGTTCCCCATCTCAGCCCAGAAAGCAGGTAGAACAACTTTTGTGGTGTCTTTCAGATGCCTACCGGAGCAATGTAAAAACTACCAACAGAATTCGTTCCTGGCACCTTCGCTAGTGGAGTTGTGCATGGGGTGTATTTATTAAAATTTTGTCACCAGCCGAGTCCAAAATTCAGCGGTTCCCCATCTCAGCCCAGAAAGCAAGTAGAACAACTTTTGTGGTGCCTTTCAAATGCCTACCAAGGTAGTGTAAAAACTATCAAGAGAACTCCTGTCTGGCACCTTCCCCGGTGGAGTTGTGCATGGGGTGTGTTTGGAACATTTTGTCACCGGCCGACTCCAAAATTCAGCGGTTCCCCATCTCAGCCCAGAAAGCAGGTAGAACAACTTTTGTGGTGTCTTTCAGATGCCTACCGGAGCAATGTAAAAACTACCAACAGAATTCGTTCCTGGCACCTTCGCTAGTGGAGTTGTGCATGGGGTGTATTTATTAAAATTTTGTCACCAGCCGAGTCCAAAATTCAGCGGTTCCCCATCTCAGCCCAGAAAGCAAGTAGAACAACTTTTGTGGTGCCTTTCAAATGCCTACCAAGGTAGTGTAAAAACTATCAAGAGAACTCCTGTCTGGCACCTTCCCCGGTGGAGTTGTGCATGGGGTGTGTTTGGAACATTTTGTCACCGGCCGACTCCAAAATTCAGCGGTTCCCCATCTCAGCCCAGAGAGCAGGTAGAACAACTTTTGTGGTGTCTTTCAGATGCCTACCGGAGCAATGTAAAAACTACCAGGAGAACTCCTGTCTGGCACCTTCCCCGGTGGAGTTGTGCAGGGGGTGTGTTTGGAACATTTTGTCACCGGCCGACTCCAAAATTCAGCGGTTCCCCATCTCAGCCCAGAAAGCAGGTAGAACAACTTTTGTCGTGCCTTTCAAATGCCTACCAAGGTAGTGTAAAAACTACCAAGAGAACTCCTGTCTGGCACCTTCCCCGGTGGAGTTGTGCATGGGGTGTGTTTGGAACATTCTGTCACCAGCCGAGTCCAAAATTCAGCGGTTCCCCATCTCAGCCCAGAAAGCAGGTAGAACAACTTTTGTGGTGCCTTTCAGCTGCCTACCAAGGTAGTGTAAAAACTACCAAGAGAACTCCTGTCTGGCACCTTCCCCGGTGGAGTTGTGCATGGGGTGTGTTTAGAACATTTTGTCACCAGCCGACTCCAAAATTCAGCGATTCCCCATCTCAGCCCACAAAGCAGGAAGAACAACTTTTGTAGTGTCTTTTTGATGCCTACCGGAGCAATGTAAAAACTACCAACAGAATTCGTTCCTGGAACCTTCGCTAGTGGAGTTGTGCATGGGGTGTATTTATTAAAATTTTGTCACCAGCCGAGTCCAAAATTCAGCGGTTCCCCATCTCAGCCCAGAAAGCAGGTAGAACAACTTTTGTGGTGCCTTTCAGCTGCCTACCAAGGTAGTGTAAAAACTACTAAGAGAACTCCTGTCTGGCACCTTCCCCGGTGGAGTTGTGCATGGGGTGTGTTTGGAACATTTTGTCACCAGCCGACTCCAAAATTCAGCGGTTCCCCATCTCAGCCCAGAAAGCAGGTAGAACAACTTTTGTCGTGCCTTTCAGCTGCCTACCAAGGTAGTGTAAAAACTACCAGGAGAACTCCTTTCTGGCACCTTCTCCGGTGGAGTTGTGCATGGGGTGTGTTTGGAACATTTTGTCACCAGCCGACTCTAAAATTCAGCTGTTCCCCATCTCAGCCCAGAAAGCAGGTAGAACAACTTTTGTGGTGTCTTTTAGGTGCCTACCAAGGTAGTGTAAAAACTACTAAGAGAACTCCCGTCTGGCACCTTCCCCGGTGGAGTTGTGCATGGGGTGTGTTTGGAACATTTTGTCACCGGCCGAGTCCAAAATTCAGCGGTTCCCCATCTCAGCCCAGAAAGCAGGTAGAACAACTTTTGTGGTGCCTTTCAGATGCCTACCAAGGTAGTGTAAAAACTATTAAGAGAACTCCTGTCTGGCACCTTCCCTGGTGGAGTTGTGCATGGGGTGTGTTTGGAACATTTTGTCACCGGCCGACTCCAAAATTCAGCGGTTCCCCATCTCAGCCCAGAAAGCAGGAAGAACAACTTTTGTGGTGTCCTTTTGATGCCTACCGGAGCAATGTAAAAACTACCAACAGAACTCGTCCCTGGCACCTTCGCTAGTGGAGTTGTGCAGGGGGTGTATTTATTAAAATGTTGTCACCAGCCGAGTCCTAAATTCTGCTGTTCCCCATCTCAGCCCAGAAAGCAGGTAGAACAACTTTTTTGGTGCCTTTCAGGTGCCTACCAAGGTAGTGTAAAAACTACTAAGAGAACTCCTGTCTGGCACCTTCCCCGGTGGAGTTGTGCATGGGGTGTGTTTGGAACATTTTGTCACCGGCCGACTCCAAAATTCAGCGGTTCCCCATCTCAGCCCAGAAAGCAGGAAGAACAACTTTTGTGGTGTCCTTTTGATGCCTACCGGAGCAATGTAAAAACTACCAGGAGAACTCGTGCCTGGCACCTTCCCCGGTGGAGTTGTGCATGGGGTGTCTTTGGAACATTTTGTCACCGGCCGAGTCCTAAATTCTGCTGTTCCCCATCTCAGCCCAGAAAGCAGGTAGAACAACTTTTGTGGTGCCTTTCAGCTGCCTACCAAGGTAATGTAAAAACTACTAAGAGAACTCCTGTCTGGCACCTTCCCCGGTGGAGTTGTGCATGGGGTGTGTTTGGAACATTTTGTCACCAGCCGACTCCAAAATTCAGCGGTTTCCCATCTCAGCCCAGAGAGCAGGTAGAACAACTTTTCTGGTGTCTTTCAGATGCCTACCAAGGTAGTGTAAAAACTATTAAGAGAACTCCTGTCTGGCACCTTCCCCGGTGGAGTTGTGCATGGGGTGTGTTTGGAACATTTTGTCACCGGCCGACTCCAAAATTCAGCGGTTCCCCATCTCAGCCCAGAGAGCAGGTAGAACAACTTTTGTGGTGTCTTTCAGGTGCCTACCGGAGCAATGTAAAAACTACCAGGAGAACTCCTGTCTGGCACCTTCCCCGGTGGAGTTGTGCATGGGGTGTGTTTGGAACATTTTGTCACCAGCCGAGTCCAAAATTCAGCGGTTCCCCATCTCAGCCCAGAAAGCAGGAAGAACAACTTTTGTGGTGCCTTTCAGGTGCCTACCAAGGCAGTGTAAAAACTACTAAGAGAACTCCTGTCTGGCACCTTCGCTAGTGGAGTTGTGCATGGGGTGTGTTTGGAACATTTTGTCACCGGCCGACTCCAAAATTCAGCGGTTCCCCATCTCAGCCCAGAGAGCAGGTAGAACAACTTTTGTGGTGCCTTTCAGCTGCCTACCAAGGTAGTGTAAAAACTATCAAGAGAACTCTTGTCTGGCACCTTCCCCGGTGGAGTTGTGCATGGGGTGTGTTTGGAACATTTCGTCACCAGCCAAGTCCAAAATTCAGCGGTTCCCCATCTCAGCCCAGAAAGCAGGTAGAACAACTTTTGTGGTGTCTTTCAGATGCCTACCGGAGCAATGTAAAAACTACCAGGAGAACTCCTGCCTGGCACCTTCCCCGGTGGAGTTGTGCATGGGGTGTGTTTGGAACATTTTGTCACCGGCCGAGTCCAAAATTCAGCGGTTCCCCATCTCAGCCCAGAAAGCAGGTAGAACAACTTTTGTGGTGTCTTTCAGATGCCTACCGGAGCAATGTAAAAACTACCAGGAGAACTCCTGTCTGGCACCTTCCCCGGTGGAGTTGTGCATGGGGTGTGTTTGGAACATTTTGTCACCAGCCAAGTCCAAAATTCAGCGGTTCCCCATCTCAGCCCAGAAAGCAGGTAGAACAACTTTTGTGGTGCCTTTCAGCTGCCTACCGGAGCAATGTAAAAACTACCAGGAGAACTCCTGTCTGGCGCCTTCCCCGGTGGAGTTGTGCATGGGGTGTGTTTGGAACATTTTGTCACCGGCCGAGTCCAAAATTCAGCGGTTCCCCATCTCAGCCCAGAAAGCAGGTAGAACAACTTTTGTGGTGTCTTTCAGATGCCTACCGGAGCAATGTAAAATCTACCAGGAGAACTCCTGTCTGGCGCCTTCCCCGGTGGAGTTGTGCATGGGGTGTGTTTGGAACATTTTGTCACCGGCCGAGTCCAAAATTCAGCTGTTCCCCATCTCAGCCCAGAAAGCAGGTAGAACAACTTTTGTGGTGCCTTTCAGCTGCCTACCAAGGTAGTGTAAAAACTACTAAGAGAACTCTTGTCTGGCACCTTCCCCGGTGGAGTTGTGCATGGGGTGTGTTTGGAACATTTTGTCACCGGCCGACTCCAAAATTCAGCGGTTCCCCATCTCAGCCCAGAAAGCAGGAAGAACAACTTTTGTGGTGTCCTTTTGATGCCTACCAGAGCAATGTAAAAACTACCAACAGAACTCGTCCCTGGCACCTTCGCTAGTGGAGTTGTGCAGGGGGTGTATTTATTAAAATTTTGTCACCGTCCGACTACAAAATTCAGCGGTTCCCCATCTCAGCCCAGAAAGCAGGAAGAACAACTTTTGTGGTGTCTTTCAGATGCCTACCGGAGCAATGTAAAAACTACCAGGAGAACTCGTGCCTGGCACCTTCCCCGGTGGAGTTGTGCATGGGGTGTCTTTGGAACATTTTGTCACCGGCCGAGTCCTAAATTCTGCTGTTCCCCATCTCAGCCCAGAAAGCAGGTAGAACAACTTTTGTGGTGCCTTTCAGGTGCCTACCAAGGTAATGTAAAAACTACTAAGAGAACTCCTGTCTGGCACCTTCCCCAGTGGAGTTGTGCATGGGGTGTGTTTGGAACATTTTGTCACCGGCCGACTCCAAAATTCAGCGGTTCCCCATCTCAGCCCAGAAAGCAGGTAGAACAACTTTTCTGGTGTCTTTCAGATGCCTACCAAGGTAGTGTAAAAACTATTAAGAGAACTCCTGTCTGGCACCTTCCCCGGTGGAGTTGTGCATGGGGTGTGTTTGGAACATTTTGTCACCGGCCGACTCCAAAATTCAGCGGTTCCCCATCTCAGCCCAGAGAGCAGGTAGAACAACTTTTGTGGTGTCTTTCAGGTGCCTACCGGAGCAATGTAAAAACTACCAGGAGAACTCCTGTCTGGCACCTTCCCCGGTGGAGTTGTGCATGGGGTGTGTTTGGAACATTTTGTCACCAGCCGAGTCCAAAATTCAGCGGTTCCCCATCTCAGCCCAGAAAGCAGGAAGAACAACTTTTGTGGTGCCTTTCAGGTGCCTACCAAGGCAGTGTAAAAACTACTAAGAGAACTCCTGTCTGGCACCTTCCCCGGTGGAGTTGTGCATGGGGTGTGTTTGGAACATTTTGTCACCGGCCGACTCCAAAATTCAGCGGTTCCCCATCTCAGCCCAGAGAGCAGGTAGAACAACTTTTGTGGTGCCTTTCAGCTGCCTACCAAGGTAGTGTAAAAACTATCAAGAGAACTCTTGTCTGGCACCTTCCCCGGTGGAGTTGTGCATGGGGTGTGTTTGGAACATTTCGTCACCAGCCAAGTCCAAAATTCAGCGGTTCCCCATCTCAGCCCAGAAAGCAGGTAGAACAACTTTTGTGGTGTCTTTCAGATGCCTACCGGAGCAATGTAAAAACTACCAGGAGAACTCCTGCCTGGCACCTTCCCCGGTGGAGTTGTGCATGGGGTGTGTTTGGAACATTTTGTCACCGGCCGAGTCCAAAATTCAGCGGTTCCCCATCTCAGCCCAGAAAGCAGGTAGAACAACTTTTGTGGTGTCTTTCAGATGCCTACCGGAGCAATGTAAAAACTACCAGGAGAACTCCTGTCTGGCACCTTCCCCGGTGGAGTTGTGCATGGGGTGTGTTTGGAACATTTCGTCACCAGCCAAGTCCAAAATTCAGCGGTTCCCCATCTCAGCCCAGAAAGCAGATAGAACAACTTTTGTGGTGCCTTTCAGCTGCCTACCGGAGCAATGTAAAAACTACCAGGAGAACTCCTGTCTGGCGCCTTCCCCGGTGGAGTTGTGCATGGGGTGTGTTTGGAACATTTTGTCACCGGCCGAGTCCAAAATTCAGCGGTTCCCCATCTCAGCCCAGAAAGCAGGTAGAACAACTTTTGTGGTGTCTTTCAGATGCCTACCGGAGCAATGTAAAAACTACCAACAGAATTCGTTCCTGGCACCTTCGCTAGTGGAGTTGTGCATGGGGTGTATTTATTAAAAATTTGTCACCAGCCGAGTCCAAAATTCAGCGGTTCCCCATCTCAGCCCAGAAAGCAAGTACAACAAATTTTGTGGTGCCTTTCAAATGCCTACCAAGGTAGTGTAAAAACTATCAAGAGAACTCCTGTCTGGCACCTTCCCCGGTGGAGTTGTGCAGGGGGTGTGTTTGGAACATTTTGTCACCGGCCGACTCCAAAATTCAGCGGTTCCCCATCTCAGCCCAGAGAGCAGGTAGAACAACTTTTGTGGTGTCTTTCAGATGCCTACTGGAGCAATGTAAAAACTACCAGGAGAACTCCTGTCTGGCACCTTCCCCGGTGGAGTTGTGCATGGGGTGTGTTTGGAACATTTTGTCACCAGCCGACTCCAAAATTCAGCCGTTCCCCATCTCAGCCCAGAAAGCAGGTAGAACTACTTTTGTGGTGTCTTTCAGGTGCCTACCAAGGTAGTGTAAAAACTACCAGGAGAACTCCTGTCTGGCGCCTTCCCCGGTGGAGTTGTGCAGGGGGTGTGTTTGGAACATTTTGTCACCGGCCGACTCCAAAATTCAGCGGTTCCCCATCTCAGCCCAGAAAGCAGGTAGAACAACTTTTGTGGTGTCTTTCAGATGCCTACCGGAGCAATGTAAAAACTACCAGGAGAACTCCTGTCTGGCACCTTCCCCGGTGGAGTTGTGCATGGGGTGTGTTTGGAACATTTTGTCACCGGCCGACTCCAAAATTCAGCGGTTCCCCATCTCAGCCCAGAAAGCAGGTAGAACAACTTTTGTAGTGTCTTGTTGATGCCTACCGGAGCAATGTAAAAACTACCAACAGAATTCATTCCTAGCACCTTCGCTAGTGGAGTTGTGCATGGGGTGTATTTATTAAAATTTGGTCACCAGCCGAGTCCAAAATTCAGCTGTTCCCCATCTCAGCCCAGAAAGCAGGTAGAACAACTTTTGTGGTGCCTTTCAGCTGCCTACCAAGGTAGTGTAAAAACTATCAAGAGAACTCTTGTCTGGCACCTTCCCCGGTGGAGTTGTGCATGGGGAGTGTTTGGAACATTTCGTCACCAGCCAAGTCCAAAATTCAGCGGTTCCCCATCTCAGCCCAGAAAGCAGGAAGAACAACTTTTTTAGTGCCTTTCAGGTGCCTACCGGAGCAATGTAAAAACTACCAGGAGAATTCCTGTCTGGCGCCTTCCCCGGTGGAGTTGTGCATGGGGTGTGTTTGGAACATTTTGTCACCAGCCGAGTCCAAAATTCAGCGGTTCCCCATCTCAGCCCAGAAAGCAGGTAGAACAACTTTTGTCGTGCCTTTCAAATGCCTACCAAGGTAGTGTAAAAACTACCAAGAGAACTCCTGCCTGGCACCTTCCCCGGTGGAGTTGTGCATGGGGTGTGTTTGGAACATTCTGTCACCAGCCGAGTCCAAAATTCAGCGATTCCCCATCTCAGCCCACAAAGCAGGAAGAACAACTTTTGTAGTGTCTTTTTGATGCCTACCGGAGCAATGTAAAAACTACCAACAGAATTCGTTCCTGGAACCTTCGCTAGTGGAGTTGTGCATGGGGTGTATTTATTAAAATTTTGTCACCAGCCGAGTCCAAAATTCAGCGGTTCCCATCTCAGCCCAGAAAGCAGGTAGAACAACTTTTGTGGTGCCTTTCAAATGCCTACCAAGGTAGTGTAAAAACTACTAAGAGAACTCCTGTCTGGCACCTTCCCCGGTGGAGTTGTGCATGGGGTGTGTTTGGAACATTTTGTCACCAGCCGAGTCCAAAATTCAGCGGTTCCCCATCTCAGCCCAGAAAGCAGGTAGAACAACTTTTGTGGTGCCTTTCAGCTGCCTACCAAGGTAGTGTAAAAACTACCAGGAGAACTCCTTTCTGGCACCGTCTCCGGTGGAGTTGTGCATGGGGTGTGTTTGGAACATTTTGTCACCAGCCGACTCCAAAATTCAGCTGTTCCCCATCTCAGCCCAGAAAGCAGGTAGAACAACTTTTGTGGTGTCTTTCAGGTGCCTACCAAGGTAGTGTAAAAACTACCAGGAGAACTCCCGTCTGGCACCTTCCCCGGTGGAGTTGTGCATGGGGTGTGTTTGGAACATTTTGTCACCGGCCGAGTCCAAAATTCAGCGGTTCCCCATCTCAGCCCAGAAAGCAGGTAGAACAACTTTTGTGGTGTCTTTCAGATGCCTACCAAGGTAGTGTAAAAACTATTAAGAGAACTCCTGTCTGGCACCTTCCCCGGTGGAGTTGTGCATGGGGTGTGTTTGGAACATTTTGTCACCGGCCGACTCCAAAATTCAGCGGTTCCCCATCTCAGCCCAGAAAGCAGGAAGAACAACTTTTGTGGTGTCCTTTTGATGCCTACCGGAGCAATGTAAAAACTACCAACAGAACTCGTCCCTGGCACCTTCGCTAGTGGAGTTGTGCAGGGGGTGTATATATTAAAATTTTGTCACCAGCCGAGTCCAAAATTCTGCTGTTCCCCATCTCAGCCCAGAAAGCAGGTAGAACAACTTTTTTGGTGCCTTTCAGCTGCCTACCAAGGTAGTGTAAAAACTACTAAGAGAACTCCTGTCTGGCACCTTCCCCGGTGGAGTTGTGCATGGGGTGTGTTTGGAACATTTTGTCACCGGCCGACTCCAAAATTCAGCGGTTCCCCATCTCAGCCCAGAGAGCAGGTAGAACAACTTTTGTGGTGTCTTTCAGATGCCTACCGGAGCAATGTAAAAACTACCAACAGAACTCGTCCCTGGCACCTTCCCCGGTGGAGTTGTGCATGGGGTGTCTTTGGAACATTTTGTCACCGGCCGAGTCCTAAATTCTGCTGTTCCCCATCTCAGCCCAGAAAGCAGGTAGAACAACTTTTTTGGTGCCTTTCAGGTGCCTACCAAGGTAATGTAAAAACTACTAAGAGAACTCCTGTCTGGCACCTTCCCCGGTGGAGTTGTGCATGGGGTGTGTTTGGAACATTTTGTCACCGGCCGACTCCAAAATTCAGCGGTTCCCCATCTCAGCCCAGAGAGCAGGTAGAACAACTTTTGTGGTGTCTTTCAGATGCCTACCGGAGCAATGTAAAAACTACCAGGAGAACTCCTGTCTGGCACCTTCCCCGGTGGAGTTGTGCATGGGGTGTGTTTGGAACATTTTGTCACCGGCCGACTCCAAAATTCAGCGGTTCCCCATCTCAGCCCAGAAAGCAGGAAGAACAACTTTTGTGGTGCCTTTCAGGTGCCTACCAAGGCAGTGTAAAAACTACTAAGAGAACTCCTGTCTGGCACCTTCCCCGGTGGAGTTGTGCATGGGGTGTGTTTGGAACATTTTGTCACCGGCCGACTCCAAAATTCAGCGGTTCCCCATCTCAGCCCAGAGAGCAGGTAGAACAACTTTTGTGGTGCCTTTCAGGTGCCTACCAAGGTAGTGTAAAAACTATCAAGAGAACTCTTGTCTGGCACCTTCCCCGGTGGAGTTGTGCATGGGGTGTGTTTGGAACATTTTGTCACCGGCCGACTCCAAAATTCAGCGGTTCCCCATCTCAGCCCAGAAAGCAGGAAGAACAACTTTTGTGGTGTCCTTTTGATGCCTACCGGAGCAATGTAAAAACTACCAACAGAACTCGTCCCTGGCACCTTCGCTAGTGGAGTTGTGCAGGGGGTGTATTTATTAAAATTTTCTCACCAGCCAAGTCCTAAATTCTGCTGTTCCCCATCTCAGCCCAGAAAGCAGGTAGAACAACTTTTTTGGTGCCTTTCAGGTGCCTACCAAGGTAGTGTAAAAACTACTAAGAGAACTCCTGTCTGGCACCTTCCCCGGTGGAGTTGTGCATGGGGTGTGTTTGGAACATTTTGTCACCGGCCGACTCCAAAATTCAGCGGTTCCCCATCTCAGCCCAGAGAGCAGGTAGAACAACTTTTCTGGTGTCTTTCAGATGCCTACCGGAGCAATGTAAAAACTACCAAGAGAACTCCTGTCTGGCACCTTCCCCGGTGGAGTTGTGCATGGGGTGTCTTTGGAACATTTTGTCACCGGCCGAGTCCTAAATTCTGCTGTTCCCCATCTCAGCCCAGAAAGCAGGTAGAACAACTTTTTTGGTGCCTTTCAGGTGCCTACCAAGGTAATGTAAAAACTACTAAGAGAACTCCTGTCTGGCACCTTCCCCGGTGGAGTTGTGCAGGGGGTGTGTTTGGAACATTTTGTCACCGGCCGACTCCAAAATTCAGCGGTTCCCCATCTCAGCCCAGAGAGCAGATAGAACAACTTTTGTGGTGTCTTTCAGATGCCTACCAAGGTAGTGTAAAAACTACTAAGAGAACTCCTGTCTGGCACCTTCCCCGGTGGAGTTGTGCATGGGGTGTGTTTGGAAAATTTTGTCACCGGCCGACTCCAAAATTCAGCGGTTCCCCATCTCAGCCCAGAGAGCAGGTAGAACAACTTTTGTGGTGTCTTTCAGATGCCTACCGGAGCAATGTAAAAACTACCAGGAGAACTCCTGTCTGGCACCTTCCCCGGTGGAGTTGTGCATGGGGTGTGTTTGGAACATTTTGTCACCGGCCGACTCCAAAATTCAGCGGTTCCCCATCTCAGCCCAGAAAGCAGGTAGAACAACTTTTGTGGTGTCTTTCAGATGCCTACCGGAGCAATGTAAAAACTACCAGGAGAACTCCTGTCTGGCACCTTCGCCGGTGGAGTTGTGCATGGGGTGTGTTTGGAACATTTTGTCACCAGCCGACTCCAAAATTCAGCGGTTCCCCATCTCAGCCCAGAAAGCAGGTAGAACAACTTTTGTCGTGCCTTTCAAATACCTACCAAGGTAGTGTAAAAAGTACCAGGAGAACTCCTGTCTGGCACCTTCCCCGGTGGAGTTGTGCATGGGGTGTGTTTGGAACATTTTGTCACCGGCCGACTCCAAAATTCAGCGGTTCCCCATCTCAGCCCAGAAAGCAGGTAGAACAACTTTTGTGGTGTCCTTTTGATGCCTACCGGAGCAATGTAAAAACTACCAACAGAACTCGTCCCTGGCACCTTCGCTAGTGGAGTTGTGCAGGGGGTGTATTTATTAAAATTTTCTCACCAGCCGAGTCCTAAATTCTGCTGTTCCCCATCTCAGCCCAGAAAGCAGGTAGAACAACTTTTTTGGTGCCTTTCAGGTGCCTACCAAGGTAGTGTAAAAACTACTAAGAGAACTCCTGTCTGGCACCTTCCCCGGTGGAGTTGTGCATGGGGTGTGTTTGGAACATTTTGTCACCGGCCGACTCCAAAATTCAGCGGTTCCCCATCTCAGCCCAGAGAGCAGGTAGAACAACTTTTGTGGTGTCTTTCAGATGCCTACCGGAGCAATGTAAAAACTACCAAGAGAACTCGTGCCTGGCACCTTCCCCGGTGGAGTTGTGCATGGGGTGTCTTTGGAACATTTTGTCACCGGCCGAGTCCTAAATTCTGCTGTTCCCCATCTCAGCCCAGAAAGCAGGTAGAACAACTTTTGTGGTGGCTTTCAGGTGCCTACCAAGGTAATGTAAAAACTACTAAGAGAACTCCTGTCTGGAACCTTCCCCGGTGGAGTTGTGCATGGGGTGTGTTTGGAACATTTTGTCACCGGCCGACTCCAAAATTCAGCGGTTCCCCATCTCAGCCCAGAGAGCAGGTAGAACAACTTTTGTGGTGTCTTTCAGATGCCTACCAAGGTAGTGTAAAAACTATTAAGAGAACTCCTGTCTGGCACCTTCCCCGGTGGAGTTGTGCATGGGGTGTGTTTGGAACATTTTGTCACCGGCCGACTCCAAAATTCAGCGGTTCCCCATCTCAGCCCAGAGAGCAGGTAGAACAACTTTTGTGGTGTCTTTCAGATGCCTACCAAGGTAGTGTAAAAACTATTAAGAGAACTCCTGTCTGGCACCTTCCCCGGTGGAGTTGTGCATGGGGTGTGTTTGGAAAATTTTGTCACCGGCCGACTCCAAAATTCAGCGGTTCCCCATCTCAGCCCAGAGAGCAGGTAGAACAACTTTTGTGGTGTCTTTCAGATGCCTACCGGAGCAATGTAAAAACTACCAGGAGAACTCCTGTCTGGCACCTTCCCCGGTGGAGTTGTGCATGGGGTGTGTTTGGAACATTTTGTCACCAGCCGAGTCCAAAATTCAGCGGTTCCCCATCTCAGCCCAGAAAGCAGGAAGAACAACTTTTGTGGTGCCTTTCAGGTGCCTACCAAGGCAGTGTAAAAACTACTAAGAGAACTCCTGTCTGGCACCTTCCCCGGTGGAGTTGTGCATGGGGTGTGTTTGGAACATTTTGTCACCGGCCGACTCCAAAATTCAGCGGTTCCCCATCTCAGCCCAGAGAGCAGGTAGAACAACTTTTGTGGTGCCTTTCAGCTGCCTACCAAGGTAGTGTAAAAACTATCATGAGAACTCTTGTCTGGCACCTTCCCCGGTGGAGTTGTGCATGGGGTGTGTTTGGAACATTTCGTCACCAGCCAAGTCCAAAATTCAGCGGTTCCCCATCTCAGCCCAGAAAGCAGGTAGAACAACTTTTGTGGTGTCTTTCAGATGCCTACCGGAGCAATGTAAAAACTACCAGGAGAACTCCTGTCTGGCACCTTCGCCGGTGGAGTTGTGCATGGGGTGTGTTTGGAACATTTTGTCACCAGCCGAGTCCAAAATTCAGCGGTTCCCCATCTCAGCCCAGAAAGCAGGTAGAACAACTTTTGTCGTGCCTTTCAAATACCTACCAAGGTAGTGTAAAAAGTACCAAGAGAACTCCTGCCTGGCACCTTCCCCGGTGGAGTTGTGCATGGGGTGTGTTTGGAACATTTTGTCACCAGCCGAGTCCAAAATTCAGCGGTTCCCCATCTCAGCCCAGAAAGCAGGAAGAACAACTTTTGTGGTGCCTTTCAGGTGCCTACCAAGGTAGTGTAAAAACTACTAAGAGAACTCCTGTCTGGCACCTTCCCCGGTGGAGTTGTGCATGGGGTGTGTTTGGAACATTTTTTCACCGGCCGACTCCAAAATTCAGCGGTTCCCCATCTCAGCCCAGAAAGCAGGTAGAACAACTTTTGTGGTGTCCTTTTGATGCCTACCGGAGCAATGTAAAAACTACCAACAGAACTCGTCCCTGGCACCTTCGCTAGTGGAGTTGTGCAGGGGGTGTATTTATTAAAATTTTCTCACCAGCCGAGTCCTAAATTCTGCTGTTCCCCATCTCAGCCCAGAAAGCAGGTAGAACAACTTTTTTGGTGCCTTTCAGGTGCCTACCAAGGTAGTGTAAAAACTACCAGGAGAACTCCTGTCTGGCACCTTCCCCGGTGGAGTTGTGCAGGGGGTGTGTTTGGAACATTTTGTCACCGGCCGACTCCAAAATTCAGCGGTTCCCCATCTCAGCCCAGAGAGCAGGTAGAACAACTTTTGTGGTGTCTTTCAGATGCCTACCGGAGCAATGTAAAAACTACCAAGAGAACTCGTGCCTGGCACCTTCCCCGGTGGAGTTGTGCATGGGGTGTGTTTGGAACATTTTGTCACCGGCCGACTCCAAAATTCAGCGGTTCCCCATCTCAGCCCAGAAAGCAGGTAGAACAACTTTTGTGGTGTCTTTCAGATGCCTACCGGAGCAATGTAAAAACTACCAAGAGAACTCGTGCCTGGCACCTTCCCCGGTGGAGTTGTGCATGGGGTGTCTTTGGAACATTTTGTCACCGGCCGAGTCCTAAATTCTGCTGTTCCCCATCTCAGCCCAGAGAGCAGGTAGAACAACTTTTGTGGTGCCTTTCAGCTGCCTACCAAGGTAATGTAAAAACTACTAAGAGAGCTCGTGCCTGGCACCTTCCCCGGTGGAGTTGTGCATGGGGTGTGTTTGGAACATTTTGTCACCGGCCGACTCCAAAATTCAGCGGTTCCCCATCTCAGCCCAGAGAGCAGGTAGAACAACTTTTGTGGTGTCTTTCAGATGCCTACCAAGGTAGTGTAAAAACTACCAGGAGAACTCCTGTCTGGCACCTTCCCCGGTGGAGTTGTGCATGGGGTGTGTTTGGAACATTTTGTCACCGGCCGACTCCAAAATTCAGCGGTTCCCCATCTCAGCCCAGAGAGCAGGTAGAACAACTTTTGTGGTGCCTTTCAGCTGCCTACCAAGGTAGTGTAAAAACTATCAAGAGAACTCTTGTCTGGCACCTTCCCCGGTGGAGTTGTGCATGGGGTGTGTTTGGAACATTTCGTCACCAGCCAAGTCCAAAATTCAGCGGTTCCCCATCTCAGCCCAGAAAGCAGGTAGAACAACTTTTGTGGTGCCTTTCAGATGCCTACCGGAGCAATGTAAAAACTACCAGGAGAACTCCTGTCTGGCACCTTCCCCGGTGGAGTTGTGCATGGGGTGTGTTTGGAACATTTTGTCACCAGCCGAGTCCAAAATTCAGCGGTTCCCCATCTCAGCCCAGAAAGCAGGTAGAACAACTTTTGTGGTGTCTTTCAGATGCCTACCAAGGTAGTGTAAAAACTATTAAGAGAACTCCTGTCTGGCACCTTCCCCGGTGGAGTTGTGCATTGGGTGTGTTTGGAACATTTTTTCACCGGCCGACTCCAAAATTCAGCTGTTCCCCATCTCAGCCCAGAAAGCAGGTAGAACTACTTTTGTGGTGTCTTTCAGATGCCTACCAAGGTAGTGTAAAAACTATTAAGAGAACTCCTGTCTGGCACCTTCCCCGGTGGAGTTGTGCATGGGGTGTGTTTGGAACATTTTTTCACCGGCCGAGTCCAAAATTCAGCGGTTCCCCATCTCAGCCCAGAAAGCAGGTAGAACAACTTTTGTGGTGTCCTTTTGATGCCTACCGGAGCAATGTAAAAACTACCAACAGAACTCGTCCCTGGCACCTTCGCTAGTGGAGTTGTGCAGGGGGTGTATTTATTAAAATTTTGTCACCAGCCGAGTCCAAAATTCAGCTGTTCCCCATCTCAGCCCAGAAAGCAGGTAGAAAAACTTTTGTGGTGCCTTTCAGCTGCCTACCAAGGTAGTGTAAAAACTACTAAGAGAACTCCTGCTTGCGCCTTCCCCGGTGGAGTTGTGCATGGGGTGTGTTTGGAACATTTTGTCACCGGCCGACTCCAAAATTCAGCGGTTCCCCATCTCAGCCCAGAAAGCAGGTAGAACAACTTTTGTGGTGTCTTTCAGATGCCTACCAAGGTAGTGTAAAAACTATTAAGAGAACTCCTGTCTGGCACCTTCCCCGGTGGAGTTGTGCATGGGGTGTGTTTGGAACATTTTGTCACCGGCCGACTCCAAAATTCAGCGGTTCCCCATCTCAGCCCAGAGAGCAGGTAGAACAACTTTTGTGGTGTCTTTCAGATGCCTACCGGAGCAATGTAAAAACTACCAGGAGAACTCCTGCCTGGCACCTTCCCCGGTGGAGTTGTGCATGGGGTGTGTTTGGAACATTTTGTCACCGGCCGACTCCAAAATTCAGCGGTTCCCCATCTCAGCCCAGAGAGCAGGTAGAACAACTTTTGTGGTGTCTTTCAGATGCCTACCGGAGCAATGTAAAAACTACCAAGAGAACTCGTGCCTGGCACCTTCCCCGGTGGAGTTGTGCATGGGGTGTGTTTGGAACATTTTGTCACCGGCCGAGTCCTAAATTCTGCTGTTCCCCATCTCAGCCCAGAAAGAAGGTAGAACAACTTTTTTGGTGCCTTTCAGGTGCCTACCAAGGTAATGTAAAAACTACTAAGAGAACTCCTGTCTGGCACCTTCCCCGGTGGAGTTGTGCAGGGGGTGTGTTTGGAACATTTTGTCACCGGCCGACTCCAAAATTCAGCGGTTCCCCATCTCAGCCCAGAGAGCAGGTAGAACAACTTTTGTGGTGCCTTTCAGCTGCCTACCAAGGTAGTGTAAAAACTATTAAGAGAACTCCTGTCTGGCACCTTCCCCGGTGGAGTTGTGCATGGGGTGTGTTTGGAACATTTTGTCACCGGCCGACTCCAAAATTCAGCGGTTCCCCATCTCAGCCCAGAAAGCAGGTAGAACAACTTTTGTGGTGTCTTTCAGATGCCTACCGGAGCAATGTAAAAACTACCAGGAGAACTCCTGTCTGGCACCTTCGCCGGTGGAGTTGTGCATGGGGTGTGTTCGGAACATTTTGTCACCAGCCGACTCCAAAATTCAGCGGTTCCCCATCTCAGCCCAGAAAGCAGGAAGAACAACTTTTGTGGTGCCTTTCAGGTGCCTACCAAGGCAGTGTAAAAACTACTAAGAGAACTCCTGTCTGGCACCTTCCCCGGTGGAGTTGTGCATGGGGTGTGTTTGGAACATTTTGTCACCGGCCGACTCCAAAATTCAGCGGTTCCCCATCTCAGCCCAGAGAGCAGGTAGAACAACTTTTGTGGTGTCTTTCAGATGCCTACCAAGGTAGTGTAAAAACTATTAAGAGAACTCCTGTCTGGCACCTTCCCCGGTGGAGTTGTGCATGGGGTGTGTTTGGAACATTTTGTCACCGGCCGACTCCAAAATTCAGTGGTTCCCCATCTCAGCCCAGAGAGCAGGTAGAACAACTTTTGTGGTGTCTTTCAGATGCCTACCGGAGCAATGTAAAAACTACCAGGAGAACTCCTGTCTGGCACCTTCCCCGGTGGAGTTGTGCATGGGGTGTGTTTGGAACATTTTGTCACCAGCCGAGTCCAAAATTCAGCGGTTCCCCATCTCAGCCCAGAAAGCAGGAAGAACAACTTTTGTGGTGCCTTTCAGCTGCCTACCAAGGCAGTGTAAAAACTACTAAGAGAACTCCTGTCTGGCACCTTCCCCGGTGGAGTTGTGCATGGGGTGTGTTTGGAACATTTTGTCACCGGCCGACTCCAAAATTCAGCGGTTCCCCATCTCAGCCCAGAGAGCAGGTAGAACAACTTTTGTGGTGCCTTTCAGCTGCCTACCAAGGTAGTGTAAAAACTATCAAGAGAACTCTTGTCTGGCACCTTCCCCGGTGGAGTTGTGCATGGGGTGTGTTTGGAACATTTCGTCACCAGCCAAGTCCAAAATTCAGCGGTTCCCCATCTCAGCCCAGAAAGCAGGTAGAACAACTTTTGTGGTGTCTTTTTGATGCCTACCGGAGCAATGTAAAAACTACCAACAGAATTCCTTCCTGGCACCTTCGCTAGTGGAGTTGTGCATGGGGTGTATTTATTAAAATTTTGTCACCAGCCGAGTCCAAAATTCAGCTGTTCCCCATCTCAGCCCAGAAAGCAGGTAGAACAACTTTTGTGGTGCCTTTCAGCTGCCTACCAATGTAGTGTAAAAACTACTAAGAGAACTCCTGTCTGGCACCTTCCCCGGTGGAGTTGTGCATGGGGTGTGTTTGGAACATTTTGTCACCAGCCGAGTCCAAAATTCAGCGGTTCCCCATCTCAGCCCAGAAAGCAGGTAGAACAACTTTTGTGGTGTCTTTCAGATGCCTACCAAGGTAGTGTAAAAACTATCAAGAGAACTCCTGTCTGGCACCTTCCCCGGTGGAGTTGTGCATGGGGTGTGTTTGGAACATTTTGTCACCGGCCGAGTCCAAAATTCAGCGGTTCCCCATCTCAGCCCAGAAAGCAGGTAGAACAACTTTTGTGGTGTCCTTTTGATGCCTACCGGAGCAATGTAAAAACTACCAACAGAACTCGTCCCTGGCACCTTCGCTAGTGGAGTTGTGCAGGGGGTGTATTTATTAAAATTTTGTCACCAGCCGAGTCCAAAATTCAGCTGTTCCCCATCTCAGCCCAGAAAGCAGGTAGAACAACTTTTGTGGTGTCTTTCAGATGCCTACCGGAGCAATGTAAAAACTACCAGGAGAACTCCTGTCTGGCACCTTCGCCGGTGGAGTTGTGCATGGGGTGTGTTCGGAACATTTTGTCACCAGCCGAGTCCAAAATTCAGCGGTTCCCCATCTCAGCCCAGAGAGCAGGTAGAACAACTTTTGTGGTGTCTTTCAGATGCCTACCAAGGTAGTGTAAAAACTATTAAGAGAACTCCTGTCTGGCACCTTCCCCGGTGGAGTTGTGCATGGGGTGTGTTTGGAACATTTTGTCACCAGCCGAGTCCAAAATTCAGCGGTTCCCCATCTCAGCCCAGAAAGCAGGTAGAACAACTTTTGTCGTGCCTTTCAAATACCTACCAAGGTAGTGTAAAAAGTACCAAGAGAACTCCTGTCTGGCACCTTCCCCGGTGGAGTTGTGCATGGGGTGTGTTTGGAACATTTTGTCACCAGCCGAGTCCAAAATTCAGCTGTTCCCCATCTCAGCCCAGAAAGCAGGTAGAACTACTTTTGTGGTGTCTTTCAGATGCCTACCAAGGTAGTGTAAAAACTATTAAGAGAACTCCTGTCTGGCACCTTCCCCGGTGGAGTTGTGCATGGGGTGTGTTTGGAACATTTTGTCACCGGCCGAGTCCAAAATTCAGCGGTTCCCCATCTCAGCCCAGAAAGCAGGTAGAACAACTTTTGTGGTGTCCTTTTGATGCCTACCGGAGCAATGTAAAAACTACCAACAGAACTCGTCCCTGGCACCTTCGCTAGTGGAGTTGTGCAGGGGGTGTATTTATTAAAATTTTGTCACCAGCCGAGTCCAAAATTCAGCTGTTCCCCATCTCAGCCCAGAAAGCAGGTAGAACAACTTTTGTGGTGCCTTTCAGCTGCCTACCAAGGTAGTGTAAAAACTACTAAGAGAACTCCTGCTTGCGCCTTCCCCGGTGGAGTTGTGCATGGGGTGTGTTTGGAACATTTTGTCACCGGCCGACTCCAAAATTCAGCGGTTCCCCATCTCAGCCCAGAAAGCAGGTAGAACAACTTTTCTGGTGTCTTTCAGATGCCTACCAAAGTAGTGTAAAAACTATTAAGAGAACTCCTGTCTGGCACCTTCCCCGGTGGAGTTGTGCATGGGGTGTGTTTGGAACATTTTGTCACCGGCCGACTCCAAAATTCAGCGGTTCCCCATCTCAGCCCAGAAAGCAGGTAGAACAACTTTTGTGGTGTCTTTCAGATGCCTACCGGAGCAATGTAAAAACTACCAGGAGAACTCCTGTCTGGCACCTTCCCCGGTGGAGTTGTGCATGGGGTGTGTTTGGAACATTTTGTCACCGGCCGACTCCAAAATTCAGCGGTTCCCCATCTCAGCCCAGAAAGCAGGAAGAACAACTTTTGTGGTGTCTTTCAGATGCCTACCGGAGCAATGTAAAAACTACCAACAGAATTCGTTCCTGGCACCTTCGCTAGTGGAGTTGTGCATGGGGTGTATTTATTAAAATTTTGTCACCAGCCGAGTCCAAAATTCAGCCGTTCCCCATCTCAGCCCAGAAAGCAAGTAGAACAACTTTAGTGGTGCCTTTCAAATGCCTACCAAGGTAGTGTAAAAACTATCAAGAGAACTCCTGTCTGGCACCTTCCCCGGTGGAGTTGTGCATGGGGTGTGTTTGGAACATTTTGTCACCTGCCGACTCCAAAATTCAGCGGTTCCCCATCTCAGCCCAGAAAGCAGGTAGAACAACTTTTGTGGTGCCTTTCAGCTGCCTACCAAGGTAGTGTAAAAACTACCAGGAGAACTCCTGCCTGGCACCTTCCCCGGTGGAGTTGTGCATGGGGTGTGTTTGGAACATTTTGTCACCGGCCGACTCCAAAATTCAGCCGTTCCCCATCTCAGCCCAGAGAGCAGGTAGAACAACTTTTGTGGTGTCTTTCAGATGCCTACCGGAGCAATGTAAAAACTACCAGGAGAACTCCTGTCTGGCACCTTCCCCGGTGGAGTTGTGCATGGGGTGTGTTTGGAACATTTTGTCACCAGCCCAGTCCAAAATTCAGCCGTTCCCCATCTCAGCCCAGAAAGCAGGAAGAACAACTTTTGTGGTGCCTTTCAGGTGCCTACCAAGGTAGTGTAAAAACTACTAAGAGAACTCCTGTCTGGCACCTTCCCCGGTGGAGTTGTGCATGGGGTGTGTTTGGAACATTTTGTCACCGGCCGACTCCAAAATTCAGCGGTTCCCCATCTCAGCCCAGAAAGCAGGTAGAACAACTTTTGTGGTGTCTTTCAGATGCCTACCGGAGCAATGTAAAAACTACCAGGAGAACTCCTGTCTGGCACCTTCGCTAGTGGAGTTGTGCGTGGGGTGTGTTTGGAACATTTTGTCACCGGCCGACTCCAAAATTCAGCTGTTCCCCATCTCAGCCCAGAAAGCAGGTAGAACAACTTTTGTGGTGTCCTTTTGATGCCTACCGGAGCAATGTAAAAACTACCAACAGAACTCGTCCCTGGCACCTTCGCTAGTGGAGTTGTGCGTGGGGTGTATTTATTAAAATGTTGTCACCAGCCGAGTCCAAAATTCAGCTGTTCCCCATCTCAGCCCAGAAAGCAGGTAGAACAACTTTTGTGGTGCCTTTCAAATGCCTACCAAGGTAGTGTAAAAACTACCAGGAGAACTCCTTTCTGGCACCTTCCCCGGTGGAGTTGTGCATGGGGTGTGTTTGGAACATTTTGTCACCGGCCGACTCCAAAATTCAGCGGTTCCCCATCTCAGCCCAGAGAGCAGGTAGAACAACTTTTGTGGTGTCTTTCAGATGCCTACCGGAGCAATGTAAAAACTACCAGGAGAACTCCTGTCTGGCACCTTCCCCGGTGGAGTTGTGCATGGGGTGTGTTTGGAACATTCTGTCACCAGCCGAGTCCAAAATTCAGCGGTTCCCCATCTCAGCCCAGAAAGCAGGTAGAACAACTTTTGTGGTGCCTTTCAAATGCCTACCAAGGTAGTGTAAAAACTATCAAGAGAACTCCTGTCTGGCACCTTCCCCGGTGGAGTTGTGCATGGGGTGTGTTTGGAACATTTTGTCACCGGCCGACTCCAAAATTCAGCAGTTCCCCATCTCAGCCCAGAGAGCAGGTAGAACAACTTTTGTAGTGTCTTTTTGATGCCTACCGGAGCAATGTAAAAACTACCAACAGAATTCGTTCCTGGCACCTTCGCTAGTGGAGTTGTGCATGGTGTGTATTTATTAAAATTTTGTCACCAGCCGAGACCAAAATTCAGCGGTTCCCCATCTCAGCCCAGAAAGCAGGTAGAACAACTTTTTTGGTGCCTTTCAGCTGCCTACCAAGGTAGTGTAAAAACTATCAAGAGAACTCCTGTCTGGCACCTTCCCCGGTGGAGTTGTGCATGGGGTGTGTTTGGAACATTTCGTCACCAGCCAAGTCCAAAATTCAGCGGTTCCCCATCTCAGCCCAGAAAGCAGGTAGAACAACTTTTGTGGTGTCTTTCAGATGCCTACCGGAGCAATGTAAAAACTACCAGGAGAACTCCTGTCTGGCACCTTCCCCGGTGGAGTTGTGCATGGGGTGTGTTTGGAACATTTCGTCACCAGCCAAGTCCAAAATTCAGCGGTTCCCCATCTCAGCCCAGAAAGCAGGTAGAACAACTTTTGTGGTGTCTTTCAAATACCTACCAAGGTAGTGTAAAAAGTACCAAGAGAACTCCTGTCTGGCACCTTCCCCGGTGGAGTTGTGCATGGGGTGTGTTTGGAACATTTTGTCACCAGCCGAGTCCAAAATTCAGCTGTTCCCCATCTCAGCCCAGAAAGCAGGTAGAACTACTTTTGTGGTGTCTTTCAGATGCCTACCAAGGTAGTGTAAAAACTACTAAGAGAACTCCTGTCTGGCACCTTCCCCGGTGGAGTTGTGCATGGGGTGTGTTTGGAACATTTTGTCACCGGCCGAGTCCAAAATTCAGCGGTTCCCCATCTCAGCCCAGAAAGCAGGAAGAACAACTTTTGTGGTGTCCTTTTGATGCCTACCGGAGCAATGTAAAAACTACCAACAGAACTCGTCCCTGGCACCTTCGCTAGTGGAGTTGTGCAGGGGGTGTATTTATTAAAATGTTGTCACCAGCCGAGTCCAAAATTCAGCTGTTCCCCATCTCAGCCCAGAAAGCAGGTAGAACAACTTTTGTGGTGCCTTTCAGCTGCCTACCAAGGTAGTGTAAAAACTACTAAGAGAACTCCTGTCTGGCACCTTCCCCGGTGGAGTTGTGCAGGGGGTGTGTTTGGAACATTTTGTCACTGGCCGACTCCAAAATTCAGCGGTTCCCCATCTCAGCCCAGAAAGCAGGTAGAACAACTTTTGTGGTGTCTTTCAGATGCCTACCAAGGTAGTGTAAAAACTATTAAGAGAACTCCTGTCTGGCACCTTCGCCGGTGGAGTTGTGCATGGGGTGTGTTTGGAACATTTTGTCACCGGCCGACTCCAAAATTCAGTGGTTCCCCATCTCAGCCCAGAGAGCAGGTAGAACAAGTTTTGTGGTGTCTTTCAGATGCCTACCGGAGCAATGTAAAAACTACCAGGAGAACTCCTGTCTGGCACCTTCCCCGGTGGAGTTGTGCAGGGGGTGTGTTTGGAACATTTTGTCACCAGCCGACTCCAAAATTCAGCGGTTCCCCATCTCAGCCCAGAAAGCAGGAAGAACAACTTTTGTGGTGTCTTTCAGATGCCTACCGGAGCAATGTAAAAACTACCAGGAGAACTCCTGTCTGGCACCTTCCCCAGTGGAGTTGTGTGTGGGGTGTGTTTGGAACATTTTGTCACCGCCGACTCCAAAATTCAGCTGTTCCCATCTCAGCCCAGAAAGCAGTAGAACAACTTTTGTGGTGTCCTTTTGATGCCTACCGGAGCAATGTAAAAACTACCAGGAGAACTCGTCCCTGGCACCTTCGCTAGTGGAGTTGTGCATGGGTGTATTTATTACAATGTTGTCACCAGCTGAGTCCAAAATTCAGCTGTTCCCCATCTCAGCCCAGAAAGCAGGTAGAACAACTTTTGTGGTTGTCTTTCAAATACCTACCAAGGTAGTGTAAAAAGTACCAAGAGAACCTCCTGTCTGGCACCTTCCCCGGTGGAGTTGTGCATGGGGTGTGTTTGGAACATTTTGTCACCAGCCGAGTCCAAAATTCAGCGGTTCCCCATCTCAGCCCAGAAAGCAGGAAGAACAACTTTTGTGGTGTCCTTTTGATGCCTACCGGAGCAATGTAAAAACTACCAACAGAACTCGTCCCTGGCACCTTCGCTAGTGGAGTTGTGCAGGGGTGTATTTATTAAAATGTTGTCACCAGCCGAGTCCAAAATTCAGCTGTTCCCCATCTCAGCCCAGAAAGCAGGTAGAACAACTTTTTTGGTGCCTTTCAGCTGCCTACCAAGGTAGTGTAAAAACTACTAAGAGAACTCCTGTCTGGCACCTTCCCCGGTGGAGTTGTGCAGGGGGTGTGTTTGGAACATTTTGTCACTGGCCGACTCCAAAATTCAGCGGTTCCCCATCTCAGCCCAGAGAGCAGGTAGAACAACTTTTCTGGTGTCTTTCAGATGCCTACCAAGGTAGTGTAAAAACTATTAAGAGAACTCCTGTCTGGCACCTTCCCCGGTGGAGTTGTGCATGGGGTGTGTTTGGAACATTTTGTCACCGGCCGACTCCAAAATTCAGTGGTTCCCCATTTCAGCCCAGAGAGCAGGTAGAACAACTTTTGTGGTGTCTTTCAGATGCCTACCGGAGCAATGTAAAAACTACCAGGAGAACTCCTGTCTGGCACCTTCCCCGGTGGAGTTGTGCAGGGGGTGTGTTTGGAACATTTTGTCACCGGCCGAGTCCAAAATTCAGCGGTTCCCCATCTCAGCCCAGAAAGCAGGAAGAACAACTTTTGTGGTGTCTTTCAGATGCCTACCGGAGCAATGTAAAAACTACCAGGAGAACTCCTGTCTGGCACCTTCCCCAGCGGAGTTGTGTGTGGGGTGTGTTTGGAACATTTTGTCACCGGCCGACTCCAAAATTCAGCTGTTCCCCATCTCAGCCCAGAAAGCAGGTAGAACAACTTTTGTGGTGTCCTTTTGATGCCTACCAGAGCAATGTAAAAACTACCAGGAGAACTCGTCCCTGGCACCTTCGCTAGTGGAGTTGTGCATGGGGTGTATTTATTACAATGTTGTCACCAGCTGAGTCCAAAATTCAGCTGTTCCCCATCTCAGCCCAGAAAGCAGGTAGAACAACTTTTGTGGTGCCTTTCAAATGCCTACCAAGGTAGTGTAAAAACTACTAAGAGAACTCCTGTCTGGCACCTTCCCCGGTGGAGTTGTGCATGGGGTGTGTTTGGAACATTTTGTCACCAGCCGAGTCCAAAATTCAGCGGTTCCCCATCTCAGCCCAGAAAGCAGGTAGAACAACTTTTGTGGTGTCTTTCAGATGCCTACCGGAGCAATGTAAAAACTACCAGGAGAACTCCTGTCTGGCACCTTCCCCGGTGGAGTTGTGCATGGGGTGTGTTTGGAACATTCTGTCACCAGCCGAGTCCAAAATTCAGCGGTTCCCCATCTCAGCCCAGAAAGCAGGTAGAACAACTTTTGTGGTGCCTTTCAAATGCCTACCAAGGTAGTGTAAAAACTATCAAGAGAACTCCTGTCTGGCACCTTCCCCGGTGGAGTTGTGCATGGGGTGTGTTTGGAACATTTTGTCACCAGCCGAGTCCAAAATTCAGCTGTTCCCCATCTCAGCCCAGAAAGCAGGTAGAACAACTTTTGTAGTGTCTTTTTGATGCCTACCGGAGCAATGTAAAAACTACCAACAGAATTCATTCCTGGCACCTTCGCTAGTGGAGTTGTGCATGGTGTGTATTTATTAAAATTTTGTCACCAGCCGAGTCCAAAATTCAGCCGTTCCCCATCTCAGCCCAGAAAGCAGGTAGAACAACTTTTTTGGTGCCTTTCAGCTGCCTACCAAGGTAGTGTAAAAACTATCAAGAGAACTCCTGTCTGGCACCTTCCCCGGTGGAGTTGTGCATGGGGTGTGTTTGGAACATTTCGTCACCAGCCAAGTCCAAAATTCAGCGGTTCCCCATCTCAGCCCAGAAAGCAGGTAGAACAACTTTTGTGGTGCCTTTCAGCTGCCTACCAAGGTAGTGTAAAAACTACTAAGAGAACTCCTGTCTGGCACCTTCCCCGGTGGAGTTGTGCAGGGGGTGTGTTTGGAACATTTTGTCACCGGCCGACTCCAAAATTCAGTGGTTCCCCATTTCAGCCCAGAGAGCAGGTAGAACAACTTTTGTGGTGTCTTTCAGATGCCTACCGGAGCAATGTAAAAACTACCAGGAGAACTCCTGTCTGGCACCTTCCCCGGTGGAGTTGTGCAGGGGGTGTGTTTGGTACATTTTGTCACCGGCCGAGTCCAAAATTCAGCGGTTCCCCATCTCAGCCCAGAAAGCAGGAAGAACAACTTTTGTGGTGTCTTTCAGATGCCTACCGGAGCAATGTAAAAACTACCAAGAGAACTCCTGTCTGGCACCTTCCCCGGTGGAGTTGTGCATGGGGTGTGTTTGGAACATTCTGTCACCAGCCGAGTCCAAAATTCAGCGGTTCCCCATCTCAGCCCAGAAAGCAGGTAGAACAACTTTTGTGGTGCCTTTCAAATGCCTACCAAGGTAGTGTAAAAACTATCAAGAGAACTCCTGTCTGGCACCTTCCCCGGTGGAGTTGTGCAGGGGGTGTGTTTGGAACATTTTGTCACCAGCCGAGTCCAAAATTCAGCTGTTCCCCATCTCAGCCCAGAAAGCAGGTAGAACAACTTTTGTAGTGTCTTTTTGATGCCTACCGGAGCAATGTAAAAACTACCAACAGAATTCGTTCCTGGCACCTTCGCTAGTGGAGTTGTGCATGGTGTGTATTTATTAAAATTTTGTCACCAGCCGAGTCCAAAATTCAGCGGTTCCCCATCTCAGCCCAGAAAGCAGGTAGAACAACTTTTGTGGTGCCTTTCAGCTGCCTACCAAGGTAGTGTAAAAACTATCAAGAGAACGCCTGTCTGGCACCTTCCCCGGTGGAGTTGTGCATGGGGTGTGTTTGGAACATTTCGTCACCAGCCAAGTCCAAAATTCAGCGGTTCCCCATCTCAGCCCAGAAAGCAGGTAGAACAACTTTTGTGGTGTCTTTCAGATGCCTACCGGAGCAATGTAAAAACTACCAGGAGAACTCCTGTCTGGCACCTTCCCCGGTGGAGTTGTGCATGGGGTGTCTTTGGAACATTTTGTCACCAGCCGAGTCCAAAATTCAGCGGTTCCCCATCTCAGCCCAGAAAGCAGGTAGAACAACTTTTGTGGTGCCTTTCAAATGCCTACCAAGGTAGTGTAAAAACTATCAAGAGAACTCCTGTCTGGCACCTTCCCCGGTGGAGTTGTGCATGGGGTGTGTTTGGAACATTTTGTCACCAGCCGAGTCCAAAATTCAGCTGTTCCCCATCTCAGCCCAGAAAGCAGGTAGAACAACTTTTGTAGTGTCTTTTTGATGCCTACCGGAGCAATGTAAAAACTACCAACAGAATTCATTCCTGGCACCTTCGCTAGTGGAGTTGTGCATGGTGTGTATTTATTAAAATTTTGTCACCAGCCGAGTCCAAAATTCAGCGGTTCCCCATCTCAGCCCAGAAAGCAGGTAGAACAACTTTTTTGGTGCCTTTCAGCTGCCTACCAAGGTAGTGTAAAAACTATCAAGAGAACTCCTGTCTGGCACCTTCCCCGGTGGAGTTGTGCATGGGGTGTGTTTGGAACATTTCGTCACCAGCCAAGTCCAAAATTCAGCGGTTCCCCATCTCAGCCCAGAAAGCAGGTAGAACAACTTTTGTGGTGCCTTTCAGCTGCCTACCAAGGTAGTGTAAAAACTACTAAGAGAACTCCTGTCTGGCACCTTCCCCGGTGGAGTTGTGCATGGGGTGTGTTTGGAACATTTTGTCACCGGCCGACTCCAAAATTCAGCGGTTCCCCATCTCAGCCCAGAGAGCAGGTAGAACAACTTTTGTGGTGTCTTTCAGATGCCTACCGGAGCAATGTAAAAACTACCAGGAGAACTCCTGTCTGGCACCTTCCCCGGTGGAGTTGTGCAGGGGGTGTGTTTGGTACATTTTGTCACCGGCCGAGTCCAAAATTCAGCGGTTCCCCATCTCAGCCCAGAAAGCAGGAAGAACAACTTTTGTGGTGTCTTTCAGATGCCTACCGGAGCAATGTAAAAACTACCAAGAGAACTCCTGTCTGGCACCTTCCCCGGTGGAGTTGTGCATGGGGTGTGTTTGGAACATTCTGTCACCAGCCGAGTCCAAAATTCAGCGGTTCCCCATCTCAGCCCAGAAAGCAGGTAGAACAACTTTTGTGGTGCCTTTCAAATGCCTACCAAGGTAGTGTAAAAACTATCAAGAGAACTCCTGTCTGGCACCTTCCCCGGTGGAGTTGTGCAGGGGGTGTGTTTGGAACATTTTGTCACCAGCCGAGTCCAAAATTCAGCTGTTCCCCATCTCAGCCCAGAAAGCAGGTAGAACAACTTTTGTAGTGTCTTTTTGATGCCTACCGGAGCAATGTAAAAACTACCAACAGAATTCGTTCCTGGCACCTTCGCTAGTGGAGTTGTGCATGGTGTGTATTTATTAAAATTTTGTCACCAGCCGAGTCCAAAATTCAGCGGTTCCCCATCTCAGCCCAGAAAGCAGGTAGAACAACTTTTGTGGTGCCTTTCAGCTGCCTACCAAGGTAGTGTAAAAACTATCAAGAGAACGCCTGTCTGGCACCTTCCCCGGTGGAGTTGTGCATGGGGTGTGTTTGGAACATTTCGTCACCAGCCAAGTCCAAAATTCAGCGGTCCCCATCTCAGCCCAGAAAGCAGGTAGAACAACTTTTGTGGTGTCTTTCAGATGCCTACCGGAGCAATGTAAAAACTACCAGGAGAACTCCTGTCTGGCACCTTCCCCGGTGGAGTTGTGCATGGGGTGTGTTTGGAACATTTTGTCACCAGCCGAGTCCAAAATTCAGCGGTTCCCCATCTCAGCCCAGAAAGCAGGTAGAACAACTTTTGTCGTGCCTTTCAAATACCTACCAAGGTAGTGTAAAAAGTACCAAGAGAACTCCTGTCTGGCACCTTCCCCGGTGGAGTTGTGCAGGGGGTGTGTTTGGAACATTTTGTCACCAGCCGAGTCCAAAATTCAGCGGTTCCCCATCTCAGCCCAGAAAGCAGGTAGAACAACTTTTTTGGTGCCTTTCAGATGCCTACCAAGGTAGTGTAAAAACTATCAAGAGAACTCCTGTCTGGCACCTTCCCCGGTGGAGTTGTGCATGGGGTGTGTTTGGAACATTTTGTCACCGGCCGACTCCAAAATTCAGTGGTTCCCCATCTCAGCCCAGAGAGCAGGTAGAACAACTTTTGTGGTGTCTTTCAGATGCCTACCGGAGCAATGTAAAAACTACCAGGAGAACTCCTGTCTGGCACCTTCCCCGGTGGAGTTGTGCAGGGGGTGTGTTTGGTACATTTTGTCACCGGCCGAGTCCAAAATTCAGCGGTTCCCCATCTCAGCCCAGAAAGCAGGTAAAACAACTTTTGTGGTGTCTTTCAGATGCCTACCGGAGCAATGTAAAAACTACCAACAGAACTCGTCCCTGGCACCTTCGCTAGTGGAGTTGTGCGTGGGGTGTGTTTGGAACATTTTGTCACCGGCCGACTCCAAAATTCAGCTGTTCCCCATCTCAGCCCAGAAAGCAGGTAGAACAACTTTTGTGGTGTCCTTTTGATGCCTACCGGAGCAATGTAAAAACTACCAGGAGAACTCGTCCCTGGCACCTTCGCTAGTGGAGTTGTGCATGGGGTGTATTTATTAAAATGTTGTCTCCAGCTGAGTCCAAAATTCAGCTGTTCCCCATCTCAGCCCAGAAAGCAGGTAGAACAACTTTTGTGGTGTCTTTCAGATGCCTACCGGAGCAATGTAAAAACTACCAGGAGAACTCCTGCCTGGCACCTTCCCCGGTGGAGTTGTGCATGGGGTGTGTTTGGAACATTTTGTCACCGGCCGACTCCAAAATTCAGCGGTTCCCCATCTCAGCCCAGAAAGCAGGTAGAACAACTTTTGTGGTGCCTTTCAGCTGCCTACCAAGGTAGTGTAAAAACTACTAAGAGAACTCCTGTCTGACACCTTCCCCGGTGGAGTTGTGCAGGGGGTGTGTTTGGAACATTTTGTCTCCAGCCGACTCCAAAATTAGGCGGTTCCCCATCTCAGCCCAGAAAGCAGGTAGAACTACTTTTGTGGTGCCTTTCAGCTGCCTACCAAGGTAGTGTAAAAACTACTGAGAGAACTCCTGTCTGGCACCTTCCCCGGTGGAGTTGTGCATGGGGTGTGTTTGGAACATTTTGTCACCGGCCGACTCCAAAATTCAGCGGTTCCCCATCTCAGCCCAGAAAGCAGGTAGAGCAACTTTTGTGGTGTCTTTCAGATGCCTACCGGAGCAATGTAAAATCTACCAGGAGAACTCCTGCCTGGCACCTTCCCCGGTGGAGTTGTGCAGGGGGTGTGTTTGGAACATTTTGTCACCAGCCGACTCCAAAATTCAGCGATTCCCCATCTCAGCCCAGAAAGCAGGTAGAACAACTTTTGTGGTGCCTTTCAAATGCCTACCAAGGTAGTGTAAAAACTACCAGGAGAACTCCTTTCTGGCACCTTCCCCGGTGGAATTGTGCATGGGGTGTTTTTGGAACATTTTGTCACCAGCCGACTCCAAAATTCAGCGGTTCCCCATCTCAGCCCAGAAAGCAGGTAGAACAACTTTTGTGGTGTCTTTCAGATGCCTACCGGAGCAATGTAAAAACTACCAGGAGAACTCCTGTCTGGCACCTTCCCCGGTGGAGTTGTGCATGGGGTGTGTTTGGAACATTTTGTCACCGGCCGAGTCCAAAATTCAGCGGTTCCCCATCTCAGCCCAGAAAGCAGGTAGAACAACTTTTGTGGTGTCTTTCAGATGCCTACCGGAGCAATGTAAAAACTACCAGGAGAACTCCTGTCTGGCACCTTCCCCGGTGGAGTTGTGCATGGGGTGTGTTTGGAACATTTTGTCACCAGCCGACTCCAAAATACAGCGGTTCCCCATCTCAGCCCAGAAAGCAGGTAGAACAACTTTTGTGGTGCCTTTCAAATGCCTACCAAGGTAGTGTAAAAACTACCAAGAGAACTCCTGCCTGGCACCTTCCCCGGTGGAGTTGTGCATGGGGTGTCTTTGGAACATTTTGTCACCGGCCGAGTCCAAAATTCAGCGTTTCCCCATCTCAGCCCAGAAAGCAGGTAGAACAACTTTTGTGGTGTCTTTCAGCTGCCTACCGGAGCAATGTAAAAACTACAGGAGAACTCCTGTCTGGCACCTTCCCCGGTGGAGTTGTGCATGGGGTGTGTTCGGAATATTTTGTCACCAGCCGAGTCCAAAAATTCAGCGGTTCCCCATCTCAGCCCAGAAAGCAGGTAGAACAACTTTTGTGGTGCCTTTCAGCTGCCTACCAAGGTAGTGTAAAAACTACTAAGAGAACTCCTGTCTGGCACCTTCCCCGGTGGAGTTGTGCAGGGGGTGTGTTTGGAACATTTTTTCACCAGCCGACTCCAAAATTCAGCGATTCCCCATCTCAGCCCAGAGAGCAGGTAGAACAAGTTTTGTGGTGTCTTTCAGATGCCTACCGGAGCAATGTAAAAACTACCAGGAGAACTCCTGTCTGGCACCTTCCCCGGTGGAGTTGTGCATGGGGTGTGTTTGGAACATTTTGTCACCAGCCGACTCCAAAATTCAGCGATTCCCCATCTCAGCCCAGAAAGCAGGAAGAACAACTTTTGTGGTGTCCTTTTGATGCCTACCGGAGCAATGTAAAAACTACCAACAGAACTCGTCCCTGGCACCTTCGCTAGTGAGTTGTGCATGGGGTGTATTTATTAAAATTTTGTCACCAGCCGAGTCCAAAATTCAGCTGTTCCCCATCTCAGCCCAGAAAGCAGGTAGAACAACTTTTGTGGTGCCTTTCAGCTGCCTACCAAGATAGTGTAAAAACTATCAAGAGAACTCTTGTCTGGCACCTTCCCCGGTGGAGTTGTGCATGGGGTGTGTTTGGAACATTTTGTCACCAGCCGAGTCCAAAATTCAGCGGTTCCCCATCTCAGCCCAGAAAGCAGGTAGAACAACTTTTGTGGTGTCTTTCAGATGCCTACCAAGGTAGTGTAAAAACTACTAAGAGAACTCCTGTCTGGCACCTTCCCCGGTGGAGTTGTGCAGGGGGTGTGTTTGCGAACATTTTTTCACCAGCCGACTCCAAAATTCAGCGGTTCCCCATCTCAGCCCAGAAAGCAGGTAGAACAACTTTTGTGGTGTCTTTCAGATGCCTACCGAAGCAATGTAAAAACTACCAGGAGAACTCCTGTCTGGCACCTTCCCCGGTGGAGTTGTGCATGGGGTGTGTTTGGAACATTTTGTCACCAGCCGAGTCCAAAATTCAGCGGTTCCCCATCTCAGCCCAGAAAGCAGGTAGAACAACTTTTGTGGTGTCTTTCAGATGCCTACCGGAGCAATGTAAAAACTACCAGGAGAACTCCTGTCTGGCACCTTCCCCGGTGGAGTTGTGCATGGGGTGTGTTTGGAACATTTTGTCACCAGCCGAGTCCAAAATTCAGCGGTTCCCCATCTCAGCCCAGAAAGCAGGTAGAACAACTTTTGTGGTGTCCTTTTGATGCCTACCGGAGCAATGTAAAAACTACCAACAGAACTCGTCCCTGGCACCTTCGCTAGTGGAGTTGTGCAGGGGGTGTATTTATTAAAATTTTGTCACCAGCCGAGTCCAAAATTCAGCTGTACCCCATCTCAGCCCAGAAAGCAGGTAGAACAACTTTTGTGGTGCCTTTCAGCTGCCTACCAAGGTAGTGTAAAAACTATCAGGAGAACTCTTGTCTGGCACCTTCCCCGGTGGAGTTGTGCATGGGGTGTGTTTGGAACATTTTGTCACCAGCCGACTCCAAAATTCAGCGGTTCCCCATCTCAGCCCAGAAAGCAGGTAGAACAACTTTTGTGGTGCCTTTCAGCTGCCTACCAAGGTAGTGTAAAAACTATCAAGAGAACTCTTGTCTGGCACCTTCCCCGGTGGAGTTGTGCATGGGGTGTGTTTGGAACATTTTGTCACCGGCCGACTCCAAAATTCAGCGGTTCCCCATCTCAGCCCAGAAAGCAGGTAGAGCAACTTTTGTGGTGTCTTTCAGATGCCTACCGGAGCAATGTAAAATCTACCAGGAGAACTCCTGTCTGGCACCTTCCCCGGTGGAGTTGTGCATGGGGTGTGTTTGGAACATTTTGTTACCGGCCGACTCCAAAATTCAGCTGTTCCCCATCTCAGCCCAGAAAGCAGGTAGAACAACTTTTGTGGTGTCTTTCAGCTGCCTACCAAGGTAGTGTAAAAACTATTAAGAGAACTCCTGTCTGGCACCTTCCCCGGTGGAGTTGTGCATGGGGTGTGTTTGGAACATTTTGTCACCAGCCGAGTCCAAAATTCAGCGGTTCCCCATCTCAGCCCAGAAAGCAGGTAGAACAACTTTTGTGGTGTCTTTCAGATGCCTACCAAGGTAGTGTAAAAACTATTAAGAGAACTCCTGTCTGGCACCTTCCCCGGTGGAGTTGTGCAGGGGGTGTGTTTGGAACATTTTGTCACCGGCCGACTCCAAAATTCAGCAGTTCCCCATCTCAGCCCAGAAAGCAGGTAGAACAACTTTTGTGGTGTCTTTCAGATGCCTACCGGAGCAATGTAAAAACTATTAAGAGAACTCCTGTCTGGCACCTTCCCCGGTGGAGTTGTGCATGGGGTGTGTTTGGAACATTTTGTCACCAGCCGACTCCAAAATTCAGCGATTCCCCATCTCAGCCCAGAAAGCAGGAAGAACAACTTTTGTGGTGTCCTTTTGATGCCTACAGGAGCAATGTAAAAACTACCAACAGAACTCGTCCCTGGCACCTTCGCTAGTGGAGTTGTGCATGGGGTGTGTTTGGAACATTTTGTCACCGGCCGACTCCAAAATTCAGCGGTTCCCCATCTCAGCCCAGAAAGCAGGAAGAACAACTTTTGTGGTGTCCTTTTGATGCCTACCGGAGCAATGTAAAAACTACCAGGAGAACTCCTGTCTGGCACCTTCCCCGGTGGAGTTGTGCATGGGGTGTGTTTGGAACATTTTGTCACCAGCCGACTCCAAAATTCAGCGGTTCCCCATCTCAGCCCAGAAAGCAGGTAGAACAACTTTTGTGGTGCCTTTCAAATGCCTACCAAGGTAGTGTAAAAACTACTAAGAGAACTCCTGCCTGGCACCTTCCCCGGTGGAGTTGTGCATGGGGTGTGTTTGGAACATTTTGTCACCGGCCGAGTCCAAAATTCAGCGGTTCCCCATCTCAGCCCAGAAAGCAGGTAGAACAACTTTTGTGGTGTCCTTTTGATGCCTACCGGAGCAATGTAAAAACTACCAACAGAACTCGTCCCTGGCACCTTCGCTAGTGGAGTTGTGCATGGGGTGTATTTATTAAAATTTTGTCACCAGCCGAGTCCAAAATTCAGCGGTTCCCCATCTCAGCCCAGAAAGCAGGTAGAACAAATTTTGTGGTGCCTTTCAGCTGCCTACCAAGGTAGTGTAAAAACTATCAGGAGAACTCTTGTCTGGCACCTTCCCTAGTGGAGTTGTGCATGGGGTGTGTTTGGAACATTTTGTCACCGGCCGAGTCCAAAATTCAGCGGTTCCCCATCTCAGCCCAGAAAGCAGGTAGAACAACTTTTGTGGTGCCTTTCAGCTGCCTACCAAGGTAGTGTAAAAACTACTAAGAGAACTCCTGTCTGGCACCTTCCCCGGTGGAGTTGTGCATGGGGTGTGTTTGGAACATTTTGTCACCGGCCGACTCCAAAATTCAGCGATTCCCCATCTCAGCCCAGAAAGCAGGAAGAACAACTTTTGTGGTGTCCTTTTGATGCCTACAGGAGCAATGTAAAAACTACCAGGAGAACTCCTGTCTGGCACCTTCCCCGGTGGAGTTGTGCATGGGGTGTGTTTGGAACATTTTGTCACCGGCCGACTCCAAAATTCAGCGGTTCCCCATCTCAGCCCAGAAAGCAGGTAGAACAACTTTTGTGGTGCCTTTCAGCTGCCTACCAAGGTAGTGTAAAAACTATCAGGAGAACTCTTGTCTGGCACCTTCCCTAGTGGAGTTGTGCATGGGGCGTGTTTGGAACATTTTGTCACCGGCCGAGTCCAAAATTCAGCGGTTCCCCATCTCAGCCCAGAAAGCAGGTAGAACAACTTTTGTGGTGCCTTTCAGCTGCCTACCAAGGTAGTGTAAAAACTACTAAGAGAACTCCTGTCTGGCACCTTCCCCGGTGGAGTTGTGCATGGGGTGTGTTTGGAACATTTTGTCACCGGCCGACTCCAAAATTCAGCGATTCCCCATCTCAGCCCAGAAAGCAGGAAGAACAACTTTTGTGGTGTCCTTTTGATGCCTACAGGAGCAATGTAAAAACTACCAGGAGAACTCCTGTCTGGCACCTTCCCCGGTGGAGTTGTGCATGGGGTGTGTTTGGAACATTTTGTCACCGGCCGACTCCAAAATTCAGCGGTTCCCCATCTCAGCCCAGAAAGCAGGTAGAACAACTTTTGTGGTGCCTTTCAGCTGCCTACCAAGGTAGTGTAAAAACTACTAAGAGAACTCCTGTCTGACACCTTCCCCGGTGGAGTTGTGCAGGGGGTGTGTTTGGAACATTTTGTCTCCAGCCGACTCCAAAATTAGGCGGTTCCCCATCTCAGCCCAGAAAGCAGGTAGAACTACTTTTGTGGTGCCTTTCAGCTGCCTACCAAGGTAGTGTAAAAACTACTGAGAGAACTCCTGTCTGGCACCTTCCCCGGTGGAGTTGTGCATGGGGTGTGTTTGGAACATTTTGTCACCGGCCGACTCCAAAATTCAGCGGTTCCCCATCTCAGCCCAGAAAGCAGGTAGAGCAACTTTTGTGGTGTCTTTCAGATGCCTACCGGAGCAATGTAAAATCTACCAGGAGAACTCCTGCCTGGCACCTTCCCCGGTGGAGTTGTGCAGGGGGTGTGTTTGGAACATTTTGTCACCAGCCGACTCCAAAATTCAGCGATTCCCCATCTCAGCCCAGAAAGCAGGTAGAACAACTTTTGTGGTGTCTTTCAGATGCCTACCAGAGCAATGTAAAAACTACCAGGAGAACTCCTTTCTGGCACCTTCCCCGGTGGAGTTGTGCATGGGGTGTGTTTGGAACATTTTGTCACCGGCCGAGTCCAAAATTCAGCGGTTCCCCATCTCAGCCCAGAAAGCAGGTAGAACAACTTTTGTGGTGTCTTTCAGATGCCTACCGGAGCAATGTAAAAACTACCAGGAGAACTCCTGTCTGGCACCTTCCCCGGTGGCGTTGTGCAGGGGGTGTGTTTGGAACATTTTGTCACCGGCCGAGTCCAAAATTCAGCGGTTCCCCATCTCAGCCCAGAAAGCAGGTAGAACAACTTTTGTGGTGTCTTTCAGATGCCTACCGGAGCAATGTAAAAACTACCAGGAGAACTCCTGTCTGGCACCTTCCCCGGTGGAGTTGTGCATGGGGTGTTTTTGGAACATTTTGTCACCGGCCGAGTCCAAAATTCAGCGGTTCCCCATCTCAGCCCAGAAAGCAGGTAGAACAACTTTTGTGGTGTCCTTTTGATGCCTACCGGAGCAATGTAAAAACTACCAACAGAACTCGTCCCTGGCACCTTCGCTAGTGGAGTTGTGCAGGGGGTGTATTTATTAAAATTTTGTCACCAGCCGAGTCCAAAATTCAGCTGTACCTCATCTCAGCCCAGAAAGCAGGTAGAACAACTTTTGTGGTGCCTTTCAGCTGCCTACCAAGGTAGTGTAAAAACTATCAGGAGAACTCTTGTCTGGCACCTTCCCTAGTGGAGTTGTGCATGGGGTGTGTTTGGAACATTTTGTCACCGGCCGACTCCAAAATTAGGCGGTTCCCCATCTCAGCCCAGAAAGCAGGTAGAACAACTTTTGTGGTGCCTTTCAGCTGCCTACCAAGGTAGTGTAAAAACTACCAGGAGAACTCCTGTCTGGCACCTTCCCCGGTGGAGTTGTGCATGGGGTGTGTTTGGAACATTTTGTCACCAGCCGACTCCAAAATTCAGCGGTTCCCCATCTCAGCCCAGAAAGCAGGTAGAACAACTTTTGTGGTGCCTTTCAAATGCCTACCAAGGTAGTGTAAAAACTATTAAGAGAACTCCTGCCTGGCACCTTCCCCGGTGGAGTTGTGCATGGGGTGTGTTTGGAACATTTTGTCACCGGCCGACTCCAAAATTCAGCGGTTCCCCATCTCAGCCCAGAAAGCAGGAAGAACAACTTTTGTGGTGTCCTTTTGATGCCTACAGGAGCAATGTAAAAACTACCAACAGAACTCGTCCCTGGCACCTTCGCTAGTGGAGTTGTGCATGGGGTGTATTTATTAAAATTTTGTCACCAGCCGAGTCCAAAATTCAGCTGTTCCCCATCTCAGCCCAGAAAGCAGGTAGAACAACTTTTGTGGTGCCTTTCAGCTGCCTACCAAGGTAGTGTAAAAACTATCAAGAGAACTCTTGTCCGGCACCTTCCCCGGTGGAGTTGTGCATGGGGTGTCTTTGGAACATTTTGTCACCGGCCGACTCCAAAATTCAGCGGTTCCCCATCTCAGCCCAGAGAGCAGGTAGAACAACTTTTGTGGTGCCTTTCAGCTGCCTACCAAGGTAGTGTAAAAACTATCAAGAGAACTCTTGTCCGGCACCTTCCCCGGTGGAGTTGTGCATGGGGTGTGTTTGGAACATTTTGTCACCGGCCGAGTCCAAAATTCAGCGGTTCCCCATCTCAGCCCAGAAAGCAGGTAGAGCAACTTTTGTGGTGTCTTTCAGATGCCTACCGGAGCAATGTAAAATCTACCAGGAGAACTCCTGTCTGGCACCTTCCCCGGTGGAGTTGTGCATGGGGTGTGTTTGGAACATTTTGTCACCAGCCGACTCCAAAATTCAGCTGTTCCCCATCTCAGCCCAGAAAGCAGGTAGAACAACTTTTGTGGTGCCTTTCAGCTGCCTACCAAGGTAGTGTAAAAATTATTAAGAGAACTCCTGTCTGGCACCTTCCCCGGTGGAGTTGTGCATGGGTTGTGTTTGGAACATTTTGTCACCGGCCGACTCCAAAATTCAGCGGTTCCCCATCTCAGCCCAGAGAGCAGGTAGAACAACTTTTGTGGTGCCTTTCAGCTGCCTACCAAGGTAGTGTAAAAACTACTAAGAGAACTCCTGTCTGGCACCTTCCCCGGTGGAGTTGTGCAGGGGGTGTGTTTGGAACATTTTGTCACCGGCCGACTCCAAAATTCAGCGGTTCCCCATCTCAGCCCAGAAAGCAGGTAGAACAACTTTTGTGGTGTCTTTCAGATGCCTACCGGAGCAATGTAAAAACTACCAGGAGAACTCCTGTCTGGCACCTTCCCCGGTGGAGTTGTGCAGGGGGTGTGTTTGGAACATTTTGTCACCTGCCGACTCCAAAATTCAGCGGTTCCCCATCTCAGCCCAGAAAGCAGGTAGAACAACTTTTGTGGTGCCTTTCAGCTGCCTACCAAGGTAGTGTAAAAACTATCAGGAGAACTCTTGTCTGGCACCTTCCCTAGTGGAGTTGTGCATGGGGTGTGTTTGGAACATTTTGTCACCAGCCGAGTCCAAAATTCAGCGGTTCCCCATCTCAGCCCAGAAAGCAGGTAGAACAACTTTTGTGGTGTCTTTCAGATGCCTACCGGAGCAATGTAAAAACTACCAGGAGAACTCCTGTCTGGCACCTTCCCCGGTGGAGTTGTGCATGGGGTGTGTTTGGAACATTTTGTCACCGGCCGACTCCAAAATTCAGCGGTTCCCCATCTCAGCCCAGAAAGCAGGTAGAACAACTTTTGTGGTGCCTTTCAGCTGCCTACCAAGGTAGTGTAAAAACTACCAAGAGAACTCCTGCCTGGCACCTTCCCCGGTGGAGTTGTGCATGGGGTGTGTTTGGAACATTTTGTCACCAGCCGAGTCCAAAATTCAGCGGTTCCCCATCTCAGCCCAGAAAGCAGGTAGAACAACTTTTGTGGTGCCTTTCAGCTGCCTACCAAGGTAGTGTAAAAACTATTAAGAGAACTCCTGCCTGGCACCTTCCCCGGTGGAGTTGTGCATGGGGTGTGTTTGGAACATTTTGTCACCGGCCGACTCCAAAATTCAGCGATTCCCCATCTCAGCCCAGAAAGCAGGAAGAACAACTTTTGTGGTGTCCTTTTGATGCCTACCGGAGCAATGTAAAAACTACCAACAGAACTCGTCCCTGGCACCTTCCCCGGTGGAGTTGTGCATGGGGTGTGTTTGGAACATTTTGTCACCGGCCGACTCCAAAATTCAGCGGTTCCCCATCTCAGGCCAGAAAGCAGGTAGAACAACTTTTGTGGTGTCTTTCAGATGCCTACCGGAGCAATGTAAAAACTACCAGGAGAACTCCTGTCTGGCACCTTCCCCGGTGGAGTTGTGCATGGGGTGTCTTTGGAACATTTTGTCACCAGCCGACTCCAAAATTCAGCGGTTCCCCATCTCAGCCCAGAAAGCAGGTAGAACAACTTTTGTGGTGTCCTTTTGATGCCTACCGGAGCAATGTAAAAACTACCAACAGAACTCGTCCCTGGCACCTTCGCTAGTGGAGTTGTGCATGGGGTGTGTTTGGAACATTTTGTCACCGGCCGAGTCCAAAATTCAGCGGTTCCCCATCTCAGCCCAGAAAGCAGGTAGAACAACTTTTGTGGTGCCTTTCAGCTGCCTACCAAGGTAGTGTAAAAACTATCAAGAGAACTCTTGTCTGGCACCTTCCCCGGTGGAGTTGTGCATGGGGTGTGTTTGGAACATTTTGTCACCGGCCGACTCCAAAATTCAGCGGTTCCCCATCTCAGCCCAGAAAGCAGGTAGAGCAACTTTTGTGGTGTCTTTCAGATGCCTACCGGAGCAATGTAAAATCTGCCAGGAGAACTCCTGTCTGGCACCTTCCCCGGTGGAGTTGTGCATGGGGTGTGTCTGGAACATTTTGTCACCAGCCGACTCCAAAATTCAGCTGTTCCCCATCTCAGCCCATAAAGCAGGTAGAACAACTTTTGTGGTGCCTTTCAGCTGCCTACCAAGGTAGTGTAAAAACTATTAAGAGAACTCCTGTCTGGCACCTTCCCCGGTGGAGTTGTGCATGGGTTGTGTTTGGAACATTTTGTCACCAGCCGAGTCCAAAATTCAGCGGTTCCCCATCTCAGCCCAGAAAGCAGGTAGAACAACTTTTGTGGTGTCTTTCAGATGCCTACCGGAGCAATGTAAAAACTATCAGGAGAACTCCTGTCTGGCACCTTCCCCGGTGGAGTTGTGCATGGGGTGTTTTTGGAACATTTTGTCACCGGCCGAGTCCAAAATTCAGCGGTTCCCCATCTCAGCCCAGAAAGCAGGTAGAACAACTTTTGTGGTGCCTTTCAAATGCCTACCAAGGTAGTGTAAAAACTATTCAGAGAACTCCTGTCTGGCACCTTCCCCGGTGGAGTTGTGCAGGGGGTGTGTTTGGAACATTTTGTCACCGGCCGACTCCAAAATTCAGCGGTTCCCCATCTCAGCCCAGAAAGCAGGAAGAACAACTTTTGTGGTGTCTTTCAGATGCCTACCGGAGCAATGTAAAAACTACCAGGAGAACTCCTGTCTGGCACCTTCCCCGGTGGAGTTGTGCATGGGGTGTGTTTGGAACATTTTGTCACCGGACGAGTCCAAAATTCAGCGGTTCCCCATCTCAGCCCAGAAAGCAGGTAGAACAACTTTTGTGGTGCCTTTCAAATGCCTACCAAGGTAGTGTAAAAACTACCAGGAGAACTCCTGCCTGGCACCTTCCCCGGTGGAGTTGTGCATGGGGTGTGTTTGGAACATTTTGTCACCGGCCGACTCCAAAATTCAGCGGTTCCCCATCTCAGCCCAGAAAGCAGGTAGAACAACTTTTGTGGTGTCCTTTTGATGCCTACAGGAGCAATGTAAAAACTACCAACAGAACTCGTCCCTGGCACCTTCGCTAGTGGAGTTGTGCATGGGGTGTGTTTGGAACATTTTTTCACCGGCCGAGTCCAAAATTCAGCGGTTCCCCATCTCAGCCCAGAAAGCAGGTAGAACAACTTTTGTGGTGCCTTTCAGCTGCCTACCAAGGTAGTGTAAAAACTACTAAGAGAACTCCTGTCTGGCACCTTCCCCGGTGGAGTTGTGCATGGGGTGTGTTTGGAACATTTTGTCACCGGCCGACTCCAAAATTCAGCGATTCCCCATCTCAGCCCAGAAAGCAGGAAGAACAACTTTTGTGGTGTCCTTTTGATGCCTACAGGAGCAATGTAAAAACTACCAGGAGAACTCCTGTCTGGCACCTTCCCCGGTGGAGTTGTGCATGGGGTGTGTTTGGAACATTTTGTCACCGGCCGACTCCAAAATTCAGCGGTTCCCCATCTCAGCCCAGAAAGCAGGTAGAACAACTTTTGTGGTGCCTTTCAGCTGCCTACCAAGGTAGTGTAAAAACTACTAAGAGAACTCCTGTCTGACACCTTCCCCGGTGGAGTTGTGCAGGGGGTGTGTTTGGAACATTTTGTCTCCAGCCGACTCCAAAATTAGGCGGTTCCCCATCTCAGCCCAGAAAGCAGGTAGAACTACTTTTGTGGTGCCTTTCAGCTGCCTACCAAGGTAGTGTAAAAACTACTGAGAGAACTCCTGTCTGGCACCTTCCCCGGTGGAGTTGTGCATGGGGTGTGTTTGGAACATTTTGTCACCGGCCGACTCCAAAATTCAGCGGTTCCCCATCTCAGCCCAGAAAGCAGGTAGAGCAACTTTTGTGGTGTCTTTCAGATGCCTACCGGAGCAATGTAAAATCTACCAGGAGAACTCCTGCCTGGCACCTTCCCCGGTGGAGTTGTGCAGGGGGTGTGTTTGGAACATTTTGTCACCAGCCGACTCCAAAATTCAGCGATTCCCCATCTCAGCCCAGAAAGCAGGTAGAACAACTTTTGTGGTGTCCTTTTGATGCCTACAGGAGCAATGTAAAAACTACCAGGAGAACTCCTTTCTGGCACCTTCCCCGGTGGAGTTGTGCATGGGGTGTGTTTGGAACATATTGTCACCGGCCGAGTCCAAAATTCAGCGGTTCCCCATCTCAGCCCAGAAAGCAGGTAGAACAACTTTTGTGGTGTCTTTCAGATGCCTACCGGAGCAATGTAAAAACTACCAGGAGAACTCCTGTCTGGCACCTTCCCCGGTGGAGTTGTGCATGGGGTGTGTTTGGAACATTTTGTCACCAGCCGACTCCAAAATTCAGCGGTTCCCCATCTCAGCCCAGAAAGCAGGTAGAACAACTTTTGTGGTGTCTTTCAGATGCCTACCGGAGCAATGTAAAAACTACCAGGAGAACTCCTGTCTGGCACCTTCCCCGGTGGAGTTGTGCATGGGGTGTTTTTGGAACATTTTGTCACCGGCCGAGTCCAAAATTCAGCGGTTCCCCATCTCAGCCCAGAAAGCAGGTAGAACAACTTTTGTGGTGTCCTTTTGATGCCTACCGGAGCAATGTAAAAACTACCAACAGAACTCGTCCCTGGCACCTTCGCTAGTGGAGTTGTGCAGGGGGTGTATTTATTAAAATTTTGTCACCAGCCGAGTCCAAAATTCAGCTGTACCTCATCTCAGCCCAGAAAGCAGGTAGAACAACTTTTGTGGTGCCTTTCAGCTGCCTACCAAGGTAGTGTAAAAACTATCAGGAGAACTCTTGTCTGGCACCTTCCCTAGTGGAGTTGTGCATGGGGTGTGTTTGGAACATTTTGTCACCGGCCGACTCCAAAATTAGGCGGTTCCCCATCTCAGCCCAGAAAGCAGGTAGAACAACTTTTGTGGTGCCTTTCAGCTGCCTACCAAGGTAGTGTAAAAACTACCAGGAGAACTCCTGTCTGGCACCTTCCCCGGTGGAGTTGTGCATGGGGTGTGTTTGGAACATTTTGTCACCAGCCGACTCCAAAATTCAGCGGTTCCCCATCTCAGCCCAGAAAGCAGGTAGAACAACTTTTGTGGTGCCTTTCAAATGCCTACCAAGGTAGTGTAAAAACTATTAAGAGAACTCCTGCCTGGCACCTTCCCCGGTGGAGTTGTGCATGGGGTGTGTTTGGAACATTTTGTCACCGGCCGACTCCAAAATTCAGCGATTCCCCATCTCAGCCCAGAAAGCAGGAAGAACAACTTTTGTGGTGTCCTTTTGATGCCTACAGGAGCAATGTAAAAACTACCAACAGAACTCGTCCCTGGCACCTTCGCTAGTGGAGTTGTGCATGGGGTGTATTTATTAAAATTTTGTCACCAGCCGAGTCCAAAATTCAGCTGTTCCCCATCTCAGCCCAGAAAGCAGGTAGAACAACTTTTGTGGTGCCTTTCAGCTGCCTACCAAGGTAGTGTAAAAACTATCAAGAGAACTCTTGTCCGGCACCTTCCCCGGTGGAGTTGTGCATGGGGTGTCTTTGGAACATTTTGTCACCGGCCGACTCCAAAATTCAGCGGTTCCCCATCTCAGCCCAGAAAGCAGGTAGAGCAACTTTTGTGGTGTCTTTCAGATGCCTACCGGAGCAATGTAAAATCTACCAGGAGAACTCCTGTCTGGCACCTTCCCCGGTGGAGTTGTGCATGGGGTGTGTTTGGAACATTTTGTCACCAGCCGACTCCAAAATTCAGCTGTTCCCCATCTCAGCCCAGAAAGCAGGTAGAACAACTTTTGTGGTGCCTTTCAGCTGCCTACCAAGGTAGTGTAAAAATTATTAAGAGAACTCCTGTCTGGCACCTTCCCCGGTGGAGTTGTGCATGGGTTGTGTTTGGAACATTTTGTCACCGGCCGACTCCAAAATTCAGCGGTTCCCCATCTCAGCCCAGAAAGCAGGTAGAACAACTTTTGTGGTGCCTTTCAGCTGCCTACCAAGGTAGTGTAAAAACTATTAAGAGAACTCCTGTCTGGCACCTTCCCCGGTGGAGTTGTGCAGGGGGTGTGTTTGGAACATTTTGTCACCGGCCGACTCCAAAATTCAGCGGTTCCCCATCTCAGCCCAGAAAGCAGGTAGAACAACTTTTGTGGTGTCTTTCAGATGCCTACCGGAGCAATGTAAAAACTACCAGGAGAACTCCTGTCTGGCACCTTCCCCGGTGGAGTTGTGCAGGGGGTGTGTTTGGAACATTTTGTCACCTGCCGACTCCAAAATTCAGCGGTTCCCCATCTCAGCCCAGAAAGCAGGTAGAACAACTTTTGTGGTGCCTTTCAGCTGCCTACCAAGGTAGTGTAAAAACTATCAGGAGAACTCTTGTCTGGCACCTTCCCTAGTGGAGTTGTGCATGGGGTGTGTTTGGAACATTTTGTCACCAGCCGAGTCCAAAATTCAGCGGTTCCCCATCTCAGCCCAGAAAGCAGGTAGAACAACTTTTGTGGTGTCTTTCAGATGCCTACCGGAGCAATGTAAAAACTACCAGGAGAACTCCTGTCTGGCACCTTCCCCGGTGGAGTTGTGCAGGGGGTGTGTTTGGAACATTTTGTCACCGGCCGACTCCAAAATTCAGCGGTTCCCCATCTCAGCCCAGAAAGCAGGTAGAACAACTTTTGTGGTGCCTTTCAGCTGCCTACCAAGGTAGTGTAAAAACTACCAAGAGAACTCCTGCCTGGCACCTTCCCCGGTGGAGTTGTGCATGGGGTGTGTTTGGAACATTTTGTCACCAGCCGAGTCCAAAATTCAGCGGTTCCCCATCTCAGCCCAGAAAGCAGGTAGAACAACTTTTGTGGTGCCTTTCAGCTGCCTACCAAGGTAGTGTAAAAACTATTAAGAGAACTCCTGCCTGGCACCTTCCCCGGTGGAGTTGTGCATGGGGTGTGTTTGGAACATTTTGTCACCGGCCGACTCCAAAATTCAGCGATTCCCCATCTCAGCCCAGAAAGCAGGAAGAACAACTTTTGTGGTGTCCTTTTGATGCCTACCGGAGCAATGTAAAAACTACCAACAGAACTCGTCCCTGGCACCTTCCCCGGTGGAGTTGTGCATGGGGTGTGTTTGGAACATTTTGTCACCGGCCGACTCCAAAATTCAGCGGTTCCCCATCTCAGGCCAGAAAGCAGGTAGAACAACTTTTGTGGTGTCTTTCAGATGCCTACCGGAGCAATGTAAAAACTACCAGGAGAACTCCTGTCTGGCACCTTCCCCGGTGGAGTTGTGCATGGGGTGTCTTTGGAACATTTTGTCACCAGCCGACTCCAAAATTCAGCGGTTCCCCATCTCAGCCCAGAAAGCAGGTAGAACAACTTTTGTGGTGTCCTTTTGATGCCTACCGGAGCAATGTAAAAACTACCAACAGAACTCGTCCCTGGCACCTTCGCTAGTGGAGTTGTGCATGGGGTGTGTTTGGAACATTTTGTCACCGGCCGAGTCCAAAATTCAGCGGTTCCCCATCTCAGCCCAGAAAGCAGGTAGAACAACTTTTGTGGTGCCTTTCAGCTGCCTACCAAGGTAGTGTAAAAACTATCAAGAGAACTCTTGTCTGGCACCTTCCCCGGTGGAGTTGTGCATGGGGTGTGTTTGGAACATTTTGTCACCGGCCGACTCCAAAATTCAGCGGTTCCCCATCTCAGCCCAGAAAGCAGGTAGAGCAACTTTTGTGGTGTCTTTCAGATGCCTACCGGAGCAATGTAAAATCTGCCAGGAGAACTCCTGTCTGGCACCTTCCCCGGTGGAGTTGTGCATGGGGTGTGTCTGGAACATTTTGTCACCAGCCGACTCCAAAATTCAGCTGTTCCCCATCTCAGCCCATAAAGCAGGTAGAACAACTTTTGTGGTGCCTTTCAGCTGCCTACCAAGGTAGTGTAAAAACTATTAAGAGAACTCCTGTCTGGCACCTTCCCCGGTGGAGTTGTGCATGGGTTGTGTTTGGAACATTTTGTCACCAGCCGAGTCCAAAATTCAGCGGTTCCCCATCTCAGCCCAGAAAGCAGGTAGAACAACTTTTGTGGTGTCTTTCAGATGCCTACCGGAGCAATGTAAAAACTATCAGGAGAACTCCTGTCTGGCACCTTCCCCGGTGGAGTTGTGCATGGGGTGTTTTTGGAACATTTTGTCACCGGCCGAGTCCAAAATTCAGCGGTTCCCCATCTCAGCCCAGAAAGCAGGTAGAACAACTTTTGTGGTGCCTTTCAAATGCCTACCAAGGTAGTGTAAAAACTATTCAGAGAACTCCTGTCTGGCACCTTCCCCGGTGGAGTTGTGCAGGGGGTGTGTTTGGAACATTTTGTCACCGGCCGACTCCAAAATTCAGCGGTTCCCCATCTCAGCCCAGAAAGCAGGAAGAACAACTTTTGTGGTGTCTTTCAGATGCCTACCGGAGCAATGTAAAAACTACCAGGAGAACTCCTGTCTGGCACCTTCCCCGGTGGAGTTGTGCATGGGGTGTGTTTGGAACATTTTGTCACCGGACGAGTCCAAAATTCAGCGGTTCCCCATCTCAGCCCAGAAAGCAGGTAGAACAACTTTTGTGGTGCCTTTCAAATGCCTACCAAGGTAGTGTAAAAACTACCAGGAGAACTCCTGCCTGGCACCTTCCCCGGTGGAGTTGTGCATGGGGTGTGTTTGGAACATTTTGTCACCGGCCGACTCCAAAATTCAGCGGTTCCCCATCTCAGCCCAGAAAGCAGGTAGAACAACTTTTGTGGTGTCCTTTTGATGCCTACAGGAGCAATGTAAAAACTACCAACAGAACTCGTCCCTGGCACCTTCGCTAGTGGAGTTGTGCATGGGGTGTGTTTGGAACATTTTTTCACCGGCCGAGTCCAAAATTCAGCGGTTCCCCATCTCAGCCCAGAAAGCAGGTAGAACAACTTTTGTGGTGCCTTTCAAATGCCTACCAAGGTAGTGTAAAAACTATTAAGAGAACTCCTGCCTGGCACCTTCCCCGGTGGGGTTGTGCATGGGGTGTGTTTGGAACATTTTGTCACCGGCCGACGCCAAAATTCAGCGGTTCCCCATCTCAGCCCAGAAAGCAGGTAGAACAACTTTTGTAGTGTCTTTTTGATGCCTACCGGAGCAATGTAAAAACTACCAACAGAATTCGTTCCTGGCACCTTCGCTAGTGGAGTTGTGCATGGGGTGTATTTATTAAAATTTTGTCACCAGCCGAGTCCAAAATTCAGCTGTTCCCCATCTCAGCCCAGAAAGCAGGTAGAACAACTTTTGTGGTGCCTTTCAGGTGCCTACCAAGGTAGTGTAAAAACTATCAAGAGAACTCTTGTCTGGCACCTTCCCCGGTGGAGTTGTGCATGGGGTGTGTTTGGAACATTTTGTCACCAGCCGAGTCCAAAATTCAGCGGTTCCCCATCTCAGCCCAGAAAGCAGGTAGAACAACTTTTGTGGTGCCTTTCAGCTGCCTACCAAGGTAGTGTAAAAACTATTAAGAGAACTCCTGTCTGGCACCTTCCCCGGTGGAGTTGTGCATGGGGTGTGTTTGGAACATTTTGTCACCGGCCGACTCCAAAATTCAGCGGTTCCCCATCTCAGCCCAGAAAGCAGGTAGAACAACTTTTGTGGTGCCTTTCAGCTGCCTACCAAGGTAGTGTAAAAACTATTAAGAGAACTCCTGTCTGGCACCTTCCCCGGTGGAGTTGTGCAGGGGGTGTGTTTGGAACATTTTGTCACCGGCCGACTCCAAAATTCAGCGGTTCCCCATCTCAGCCCAGAAAGCAGGTAGAACAACTTTTGTGGTGTCTTTCAGATGCCTACCGGAGCAATGTAAAAACTACCAGGAGAACTCCTGTCTGGCACCTTCCCCGGTGGAGTTGTGCATGGGGTGTGTTTGGAACATTTTGTCACCTGCCGACTCCAAAATTCAGCGGTTCCCCATCTCAGCCCAGAAAGCAGGTAGAACAACTTTTGTGGTGCCTTTCAGCTGCCTACCAAGGTAGTGTAAAAACTACTAAGAGAACTCCTGTCTGGCACCTTCCCCGGTGGAGTTGTTCATGGGGTGTGTTTGGAACATTTTGTCACCGGCCGACTCCAAAATTCAGCGGTTCCCCATCTCAGCCCAGAAAGCAGGTAGAACAACTTTTGTGGTGTCCTTTTGATGCCTACCGGAGCAATGTAAAAACTACCAACAGAACTCGTCCCTGGCACCTTCGCTAGTGGAGTTGTGCATGGGGTGTATTTATTAAAATTTTGTCACCGGCCGAGTCCAAAATTCAGCTGTTCCCCATCTCAGCCCAGAAAGCAGGTAGAACAACTTTTGTGGTGTCTTTCAGATGCCTACCAAGGTAGTGTAAAAACTACCAGGAGAACTCCTGTCTGGCACCTTCCCCGGTGGAGTTGTGCATGGGGTGTGTTTGGAACATTTTGTCACCGGCCGACTCCAAAATTCAGCGGTTCCCCATCTCAGCCCAGAAAGCAGGTAGAACAACTTTTGTGGTGCCTTTCAGCTGCCTACCAAGGTAGTGTAAAAACTACCAGGAGAACTCCTGTCTGGCACCTTCCCCGGTGGAGTTGTGCATGGGGTGTGTTTGGAACATTTTGTCACCGGCCGACTCCAAAATTCAGCGGTTCCCCATCTCAGCCCAGAAAGCAGGTAGAACAACTTTTGTGGTGTCTTTCAGATGCCTACCGGAGCAATGTAAAAACTACCAGGAAAACTCCTGTCTGGCACCTTCCCCGGTGGAGTTGTGCAGGGGGTGTGTTTGGAACATTTTGTCACCAGCCGAGTCCAAAAATTCAGCTGTTCCCCATCTCAGCCCAGAAAGCAGGTAGAACAACTTTTGTGGTGCCTTTCAGCTGCCTACCAAGGTAGTGTAAAAACTATTAAGAGAACTCCTGTCTGGCACCTTCCCCGGTGGAGTTGTGCATGGGGTGTGTTTGGAACATTTTGTCACCGGCCGAGTCCAAAATTCAGCGGTTCCCCATCTCAGCCCAGAAAGCAGGTAGAACAACTTTTGTGGTGCCTTTCAGCTGCCTACCAAGGTAGTATAAAAACTATTAAGAGAACTCCTGCCTGGCACCTTCCCCGGTGGAGTTGTGCATGGGGTGTATTTGGAACATTTTGTCACCAGCCGAGTCCAAAATTCAGCGGTTCCCCATCTCAGCCTAGAAAGCAGGTAGAACAACTTTTGTGGTGCCTTTCAGCTGCCTACCAAGGTAGTGTAAAAACTACTAAGAGAACTCCTGTCTGGCACCTTCCCCGGTGGAGTTGTGCAGGGGGTGTGTTTGGAACATTTTGTCACCGGCCGAGTCCAAAATTCAGCGGTTCCCCATCTCAGCCCAGAAAGCAGGTAGAACAACTTTTGTGGTGCCTTTCAGCTGCCTACCAAGGTAGTGTAAAAACTATTAAGAGAACTCCTGTCTGGCACCTTCCCCGGTGGAGTTGTGCAGGGGGTGTGTTTGGAACATTTTGTCACCGCCCGACTCCAAAATTCAGCGGTTCCCCATCTCAGCCCAGAAAGCAGGTAGAACAACTTTTGTGGTGTCTTTCAGATGCCTACCGGAGCAATGTAAAAACTACCAGGAGAACTCCTGTCTGGCACCTTCCCCGGTGGAGTTGTGCATGGGGTGTCTTTGGAACATTTTGTCACCGGCCGACTCCAAAATTCAGCGGTTCCCCATCTCAGCCCAGAAAGCAGGTAGAACAACTTTTGTGGTGTCTTTCAGATGCCTACCGGAGCAATATAAAATCTACCAGGAGAACTCCTGCCTGGCACCTTCCCCGGTGGAGTTGTGCATGGGGTGTGTTTGGAACATTTTGTCACCGGCCGACTCCAAAATTCAGCTGTTCCCCATCTCAGCCCAGAAAGCAGGTAGAACAACTTTTGTCGTGCCTTTCAGCTGCCTACCAAGGTAGTGTAAAAACTATTAAGAGAACTCCTGTCTGGCACCTTCCCCGGTGGAGTTGTGCATGGGGTGTCTTTGGAACATTTTGTCACCAGCCGAGTCCAAAAATTCAGCGGTTCCCCATCTCAGCCCAGAAAGCAGGTAGAACAACTTTTGTGGTGCCTTTCAGCTGCCTACCAAGGTAGTGTAAAAACTATTAAGAGAACTCCTGCCTGGCACCTTCCCCGGTGGAGTTGTGCATGGGGTGTCTTTGGAACATTTTGTCACCGGGCGACTCCAAAATTCAGCGGTTTCCCATCTCAGCCCAGAAAGCAGGTAGAACAACTTTTGTGGTGCCTTTCAGCTGCCTACCAAGGTAGTGTAAAAACTACTGAGAGAACTCCTGTCTGGCACCTTCCCCGGTGGAGTTGTGCAGGGGGTGTGTTTGGAACATTTTTTCACCGGCCGACTCCAAAATTCAGCGGTTCCCCATCTCAGCCCAGAAAGCAGGTAGAACAACTTTTGTGGTGTCTTTCAGATGCCTACCAGAGCAATGTAAAAACTACCAGGAGAACTCCTGTCTGGCACCTTCCCCGGTGGAGTTGTGCATGGGGTGTGTTTGGAACATTTTGTCACCAGCCGAGTCCAAAATTCAGCGGTTCCCCATCTCAGCCCAGAAAGCAGGTAGTACAACTTTTGTTGTGCCTTTCAAATGCCTACCAAGGTAGTGTAAAAACTACCAAGAGAACTCCTGCCTGGCACCTTCCCTAGTGGAGTTGTGCATGGGGTGTCTTTGGAACATTTTGTCACCGGCCGACTCCAAAATTCAGCGATTCCCCATCTCAGCCCAGAAAGCAGGTAGAACAACTTTTGTGGTGTCCTTTTGATGCCTACCGGAGCAATGTAAAAACTACCAGGAGAACTCCTGTCTGGCACCTTCGCTAGTGGAGTTGTGCATGGGGTGTATTTATTAAAATTTTGTCACCAGCCGAGTCCAAAATTCAGCGGTTCCCCATCTCAGCCCAGAAAGCAGGTAGAACAACTTTTGTGGTGCCTTTCAAATGCCTACCAAGGTAGTGTAAAAACTATCAAGAGAACTCTTGTCTGGCACCTTCCCCGGTGGAGTTGTGCATGGGGTGTGTTTGGAACATTTTGTCACCAGCCGAGTCCAAAATTCAGCTCTTCCCCATCTCAGCCCAGAAAGCAGGAAGAACAACTTTTGTGGTGCCTTTCAGCTGCCTACCAAGGTAGTGTAAAATCTACCAGGAGAACTCCTGTCTGGCACCTTCCCCGGTGGAGTTGTGCATGGGGTGTGTTTGGAACATTTTGTCACCGGCCGACTCCAAAATTCAGCGGTTCCCCATCTCAGCCCAGAAAGCAGGAAGAACAACTTTTGTGGTGCCTTTCAGCTGCCTACCAAGGTAGTGTAAAAACTACCAGGAGAACTCCTGTCTGGCACCTTCCCCGGTGGAGTTGTGCATGGGGTGTGTTTGGAACATTTTGTCACCAGCCGACTCCAAAATTCAGCGGTTCCCCATCTCAGCCCAGAAAGCAGGAAGAACAACTTTTGTGGTGCCTTTCAGCTGCCTACCAAGGTAGTGTAAAAACTACCAGGAGAACTCCTGTCTGGCACATTCCCCGGTGGAGTTGTGCAGGGGGTGTGTTTGGAACATTTTGTCACCGGCCGACTCCAAAATTCAGCGGTTCCCCATCTCAGCCCAGAAAGCAGGTAGAACAACTTTTGTGGTGTCCTTCAGGTGCCTACCGGAGCAATGTAAAAACTACCAGGAGAACTCCTGTCTGGCACCTTCCCCGGTGGAGTTGTGCATGGGGTGTGTTTGGAACATTTTGTCACCAGCCGACTCCAAAATTCAGCGGTTCCCCATCTCAGCCCAGAAAGCAGGTAGAACAACTTTTGTGGTGTCCTTTTGATGCCTACCGGAGCAATGTAAAAACTACCAACAGAACTCGTCCCTGGCACCTTCGCTAGTGGAGTTGTGCATGGGGTGTATTTATTAAAATTTTGTCACCAGCCGAGTCCAAAATTCAGCGGTTCCCCATCTCAGCCCAGAAAGCAGGTAGAACAACTTTTGTGGTGTCCTTTTGATGCCTACAGGAGCAATGTAAAAACTACCAACAGAACTCGTCCCTGGCACCTTCGCTAGTGGAGTTGTGCATGGGGTGTGTTTGGAACATTTTTTCACTGGCCGAGTCCAAAATTCAGCGGTTCCCCATCTCAGCCCAGAAAGCAGGTAGAACAACTTTTTTGGTGTCTTTCAGATGCCTACCGGAGCAATGTAAAAACTACCAGGAGAACTCCTGTCTGGCACCTTCCCCGGTGGAGTTGTGCATGGGGTGTGTTTGGAACATTTTGTCACCAGCCGACTCCAAAATTCAGCGGTTCCCCATCTCAGCCCAGAAAGCAGGTAGAACAACTTTTGTGGTGCCTTTCAAATGCCTACCAAGGTAGTGTAAAAACTATTAAGAGAACTCCTGCCTGGCACCTTCCCCGGTGGGGTTGTGCATGGGGTGTGTTTGGAACATTTTGTCACCGGCCGACGCCAAAATTCAGCTGTTCCCCATCTCAGCCCAGAAAGCAGGTAGAACAGCTTTTGTAGTGTCTTTTTGATGCCTACCGGAGCAATGTAAAAACTACCAACAGAATTCGTTCCTGGCACCTTCGCTAGTGGAGTTGTGCATGGGGTGTATTTATTAAAATTTTGTCACCAGCCGAGTCCAAAATTCAGCTGTTCCCCATCTCAGCCCAGAAAGCAGGTAGAACAACTTTTGTGGTGCCTTTCAGGTGCCTACCAAGGTAGTGTAAAAACTATCAAGAGAACTCTTGTCTGGCACCTTCCCCGGTGGAGTTGTGCATGGGGTGTGTTTGGAACATTTTGTCACCAGCCGAGTCCAAAATTCAGCGGTTCCCCATCTCAGCCCAGAAAGCAGGTAGAACAACTTTTGTGGTGCCTTTCAGCTGCCTACCAAGGTAGTGTAAAAACTATTAAGAGAACTCCTGTCTGGCACCTTCCCCGGTGGAGTTGTGCATGGGGTGTGTTTGGAACATTTTGTCACCGGCCGACTCCAAAATTCAGCGGTTCCCCATCTCAGCCCAGAAAGCAGGTAGAACAACTTTTGTGGTGCCTTTCAGCTGCCTACCAAGGTAGTGTAAAAACTATTAAGAGAACTCCTGTCTGGCACCTTCCCCCGGTGGAGTTGTGCAGGGGGTGTGTTTGGAACATTTTGTCACCGCCCGACTCCAAAATTCAGCGGTTCCCCATCTCAGCCCAGAAAGCAGGTAGAACAACTTTTGTGGTGTCTTTCAGATGCCTACCGGAGCAATGTAAAAACTACCAGGAGAACTCCTGTCTGGCACCTTCCCCGGTGGAGTTGTGCATGGGGTGTGTTTGGAACATTTTGTCACCTGCCGACTCCAAAATTCAGCGGTTCCCCATCTCAGCCCAGAAAGCAGGTAGAACAACTTTTGTGGTGCCTTTCAGCTGCCTACCAAGGTAGTGTAAAAACTACTAAGAGAACTCCTGTCTGGCACCTTCCCCGGTGGAGTTGTTCATGGGGTGTGTTTGGAACATTTTGTCACCGGCCGACTCCAAAATTCAGCGGTTCCCCATCTCAGCCCAGAAAGCAGGTAGAACAACTTTTGTGGTGTCCTTTTGATGCCTACCGGAGCAATGTAAAAACTACCAGGAGAACTCCTGTCTGGCACCTTCCCCGGTGGAGTTGTGCATGGGGTGTATTTATTAAAATTTTGTCACCAGCCGAGTCCAAAATTCAGCGGTTCCCCATCTCAGCCCAGAAAGCAGGTAGAACAACTTTTGTGGTGCCTTTCAAATGCCTACCAAGGTAGTATAAAAACTATTAAGAGAACTCCTGTCTGGCACCTTCCCCGGTGGAGTTGTGCATGGGGTGTGTTTGGAACATTTTGTCACCGGCCGACTCCAAAATTCAGCGGTTCCCCATCTCAGCCCAGAAAGCAGGTAGAACAACTTTTGTGGTGTCTTTCAGATGCCTACCGGAGCAATGTAAAAACTACCAGGAGAACTCCTGTCTGGCACCTTCGCCGGTGGAGTTGTGCATGGGGTGTGTTCGGAACATTTTGTCACCAGCCGAGTCCAAAAATTCAGCTGTTCCCCATCTCAGCCCAGAAAGCAGGTAGAACAACTTTTGTGGTGCCTTTCAGCTGCCTACCAAGGTAGTGTAAAAACTATTAAGAGAACTCCTGTCTGGCACCTTCCCCGGTGGAGTTGTGCATGGGGTGTGTTTGGAACATTTTGTCACCGGCCGAGTCCAAAATTCAGCGGTTCCCCATCTCAGCCCAGAAAGCAGGTAGAACAACTTTTGTGGTGCCTTTCAGCTGCCTACCAAGGTAGTATAAAAACTATTAAGAGAACTCCTGCCTGGCACCTTCCCCGGTGGAGTTGTGCATGGGGTGTATTTGGAACATTTTGTCACCAGCCGAGTCCAAAATTCAGCGGTTCCCCATCTCAGCCTAGAAAGCAGGTAGAACAACTTTTGTGGTGCCTTTCAGCTGCCTACCAAGGTAGTGTAAAAACTACTAAGAGAACTCCTGTCTGGCACCTTCCCCGGTGGAGTTGTGCAGGGGGTGTGTTTGGAACATTTTGTCACCGGCCGAGTCCAAAATTCAGCGGTTCCCCATCTCAGCCCAGAAAGCAGGTAGAACAACTTTTGTGGTGCCTTTCAGATGCCTACCGGAGCAATGTAAAAACTACCAGGAGAACTCCTGTCTGGCACCTTCCCCGGTGGAGTTGTGCATGGGGTGTGTTTGGAACATTTTGTCACCAGCCGAGTCCAAAATTCAGCGATTCCCCATCTCAGCCCAGAAAGCAGGTAGAACAACTTTTGTGGTGCCTTTCAGCTGCCTACCAAGGTAGTGTAAAAACTACCAAGAGAACTCCTGCCTGGCACCTTCCCCGGTGGAGTTGTGCATGGGGTGTGTTTGGAACATTTTGTCACCAGCCGAGTCCAAAATTCAGCGGTTCCCCATCTCAGCCCAGAAAGCAGGTAAAAAAACTTTTGTGGTGTCTTTCAGGTGCCTACCAAGGTAGTGTAAAAACTACCAGGAGAACTCTTGTCTGGCACCTTCCCCGGTGGAGTTGTGCATGGGGTGTCTTTGGAACATTTTGTCACCCGGCCGACTCCAAAATTCAGCGGTTCCCCATCTCAGCCCAGAAAGCAGGTAGAACAACTTTTGTGGTGTCTTTCAGATGCCTACCGGAGCAATATAAATTCTACCAGGAGAACTCCTGTCTGGCACCTTCCCCGGTGGAGTTGTGCATGGGGTGTGTTTGGAACATTTTGTCACCGGCCGACTCCAAAATTCAGCTGTTCCCCATCTCAGCCCAGAAAGCAGGTAGAACAACTTTTGTGGTGCCTTTCAGGTGCCTACCTAGGTAGTGTAAAAACTACTAAGAGAACTCCTGTCTGGCACCTTCCCCGGTGGAGTTGTGCATGGGGTGTCTTTGGAACATTTTGTCACCAGCCGAGTCCAAAAATTCAGCGGTTCCCCATCTCAGCCCAGAAAGCAGGTAGAACAACTTTTGTGGTGCCTTTCAGCTGCCTACCAAGGTAGTGTAAAAACTACCAGGAGAACTCCTGTCTGGCACCTTCCCCGGTGGAGTTGTGCATGGGGTGTGTTTGGAACATTTTGTCACCGGCCGACTCCAAAATTCAGCGGTTTCCCATCTCAGCCCAGAAAGCAGGTAGAACAACTTTTGTGGTGCCTTTCAGCTGCCTACCAAGGTAGTGTAAAAACTACTGAGAGAACTCCTGTCTGGCACCTTCCCCGGTGGAGTTGTGCAGGGGGTGTGTTTGGAACATTTTTTCACCGGCCGACTCCAAAATTCAGCGGTTCCCCATCTCAGCCCAGAAAGCAGGTAGAACAACTTTTGTGGTGTCTTTCAGATGCCTACCAGAGCAATGTAAAAACTACCAGGAGAACTCCTGTCTGGCACCTTCCCCGGTGGAGTTGTGCATGGGGTGTGTTTTGAACATTTTGTCACCAGCCGAGTCCAAAATTCAGCGGTTCCCCATCTCAGCCCAGAAAGCAGGTAGAACAACTTTTGTGGTGCCTTTCAAATGCCTACCAAGGTAGTGTAAAAACTACCAAGAGAACTCCTGCCTGGCACCTTCCCCGGTGGAGTTGTGCATGGGGTGTCTTTGGAACATTTTGTCACCGGCCGACTCCAAAATTCAGCGATTCCCCATCTCAGCCCAGAAAGCAGGTAGAACAACTTTTGTGGTGTCCTTTTGATGCCTACCGGAGCAATGTAAAAACTACCAACAGAACTCGTCCCTGGCACCTTCGCTAGTGGAGTTGTGCATGGGGTGTATTTATTAAAATTTTGTCACCAGCCGAGTCCAAAATTCAGCGGTTCCCCATCTCAGCCCAGAAAGCAGGTAGAACAACTTTTGTGGTGCCTTTCAAATGCCTACCAAGGTAGTGTAAAAACTATCAAGAGAACTCTTGTCTGGCACCTTCCCCGGTGGAGTTGTGCATGGGGTGTGTTTGGAACATTTTGTCACCGGCCAACTCCAAAATTCAGCTCTTCCCCATCTCAGCCCAGAAAGCAGGAAGAACAACTTTTGTGGTGCCTTTCAGCTGCCTACCAAGGTAGTGTAAAATCTACCAGGAGAACTCCTGTCTGGCACCTTCCCCGGTGGAGTTGTGCATGGGGTGTGTTTGGAACATTTTGTCACCGGCCGACTCCAAAATTCAGCGGTTCCCCATCTCAGCCCAGAAAGCAGGAAGAACAACTTTTGTGGTGCCTTTCAGCTGCCTACCAAGGTAGTGTAAAAACTACCAGGAGAACTCCTGTCTGGCACCTTCCCCGGTGGAGTTGTGCATGGGGTGTGTTTGGAACATTTTGTCACCAGCCGACTCCAAAATTCAGCGGTTCCCCATCTCAGCCCAGAAAGCAGGAAGAACAACTTTTGTGGTGCCTTTCAGCTGCCTACCAAGGTAGTGTAAAAACTACCAGGAGAACTCCTGTCTGGCACATTCCCCGGTGGAGTTGTGCAGGGGGTGTGTTTGGAACATTTTGTCACCGGCCGACTCCAAAATTCAGCGGTTCCCCATCTCAGCCCAGAAAGCAGGTAGAACAACTTTTGTGGTGTCCTTCAGGTGCCTACCGGAGCAATGTAAAAACTACCAGGAGAACTCCTGTCTGGCACCTTCCCCGGTGGAGTTGTGCATGGGGTGTGTTTGGAACATTTTGTCACCAGCCGACTCCAAAATTCAGCGGTTCCCCATCTCAGCCCAGAAAGCAGGTAGAACAACTTTTGTGGTGCCTTTCAGATGCCTACCGGAGCAATGTAAAAACTACCAGGAGAACTCCTGTCTGGCACCTTCCCCGGTGGAGTTGTGCATGGGGTGTGTTTGGAACATTTTGTCACCAGCCGAGTCCAAAATTCAGCGATTCCCCATCTCAGCCCAGAAAGCAGGTAGAACAACTTTTGTGGTGCCTTTCAAATGCCTACCAAGGTAGTGTAAAAACTACCAAGAGAACTCGTGCCTGGCACCTTCCCCGGTGGAGTTGTGCATGGGGTGTGTTTGGAACATTTTGTCACCAGCCGAGTCCAAAATTCAGCGGTTCCCCATCTCAGCCCAGAAAGCAGGTAAAAAAACTTTTGTGGTGTCTTTCAGGTGCCTACCAAGGTAGTGTAAAAACTACCAGGAGAACTCTTGTCTAGCACCTTCCCCGGTGGAGTTGTGCATGGGGTGTCTTTGGAACATTTTGTCACCGGCCGACTCCAAAATTCAGCGGTTCCCCATCTCAGCCCAGAAAGCAGGTAGAACAACTTTTGTGGTGTCTTTCAGATGCCTACCGGAGCAATATAAAATCTACCAGGAGAACTCCTGTCTGGCACCTTCCCCGGTGGAGTTGTGCATGGGGTGTGTTTGGAACATTTTGTCACCGGCCGACTCCAAAATTCAGCTGTTCCCCATCTCAGCCCAGAAAGCAGGTAGAACAACTTTTGTGGTGCCTTTCAGCTGCCTACCAAGGTAGTGTAAAAACTATTAAGAGAACTCCTGTCTGGCACCTTCCCCGGTGGAGTTGTGCAGGGGGTGTCTTTGGAACATTTTGTCACCAGCCGAGTCCAAAAATTCAGCGGTTCCCCATCTCAGCCCAGAAAGCAGGTAGAACAACTTTTGTGGTGCCTTTCAGCTGCCTACCAAGGTAGTGTAAAAACTACCAGGAGAACTCCTGTCTGGCACCTTCCCCGGTGGAGTTGTGCATGGGGTGTGTTTGGAACATTTTGTCACCGGCCGACTCCAAAATTCAGCGGTTTCCCATCTCAGCCCAGAAAGCAGGTAGAACAACTTTTGTGGTGCCTTTCAGCTGCCTACCAAGGTAGTGTAAAAACTACTGAGAGAACTCCTGTCTGGCACCTTCCCCGGTGGAGTTGTGCTGGGGGTGTGTTTGGAACATTTTTTCACCGGCCGACTCCAAAATTCAGCGGTTCCCCATCTCAGCCCAGAAAGCAGGTAGAACAACTTTTGTGGTGTCTTTCAGATGCCTACCAGAGCAATGTAAAAACTACCAGGAGAACTCCTGTCTGGCACCTTCCCCGGTGGAGTTGTGCATGGGGTGTGTTTTGAACAATTTGTCACCAGCCGAGTCCAAAATTCAGCGGTTCCCCATCTCAGCCCAGAAAGCAGGTAGAACAACTTTTGTGGTGCCTTTCAAATGCCTACCAAGGTAGTGTAAAAACTACCAAGAGAACTCCTGCCTGGCACCTTCCCCGGTGGAGTTGTGCAGGGGGTGTCTTTGGAACATTTTGTCACCGGCCGACTCCAAAATTCAGCGATTCCCCATCTCAGCCCAGAAAGCAGGTAGAACAACTTTTGTGGTGTCCTTTTGATGCCTACCGGAGCAATGTAAAAACTACCAACAGAACTCGTCCCTGGCACCTTCGCTAGTGGAGTTGTGCATGGGGTGTATTTATTAAAATTTTGTCACCAGCCGAGTCCAAAATTCAGCGGTTCCCCATCTCAGCCCAGAAAGCAGGTAGAACAACTTTTGTGGTGCCTTTCAAATGCCTACCAAGGTAGTGTAAAAACTATCAAGAGAACTCTTGTCTGGCACCTTCCCCGGTGGAGTTGTGCATGGGGTGTGTTTGGAACATTTTGTCACCGGCCGACTCCAAAATTCAGCTCTTCCCCATCTCAGCCCAGAAAGCAGGAAGAACAACTTTTGTGGTGCCTTTCAGCTGCCTACCAAGGTAGTGTAAAATCTACCAGGAGAACTCCTGTCTGGCACCTTCCCCGGTGGAGTTGTGCATGGGGTGTGTTTGGAACATTTTGTCACCGGCCGACTCCAAAATTCAGCGGTTCCCCATCTCAGCCCAGAAAGCAGGAAGAACAACTTTTGTGGTGCCTTTCAGCTGCCTACCAAGGTAGTGTAAAAACTACCAGGAGAACTCCTGTCTGGCACCTTCCCCGGTGGAGTTGTGCATGGGGTGTGTTTGGAACATTTTGTCACCAGCCGACTCCAAAATTCAGCGGTTCCCCATCTCAGCCCAGAAAGCAGGAAGAACAACTTTTGTGGTGCCTTTCAGCTGCCTACCAAGGTAGTGTAAAAACTACCAGGAGAACTCCTGTCTGGCACATTCCCCGGTGGAGTTGTGCAGGGGGTGTGTTTGGAACATTTTGTCACCGGCCGAGTCCAAAATTCAGCGGTTCCCCATCTCAGCCCAGAAAGCAGGTAGAACAACTTTTGTGGTGTCTTTCAGGTGCCTACCGGAGCAATGTAAAAACTACCAGGAGAACTCCTGTCTGGCACCTTCCCCGGTGGAGTTGTGCATGGGGTGTGTTTGGAACATTTTGTCACCAGCCGACTCCAAAATTCAGCGGTTCCCCATCTCAGCCCAGAAAGCAGGTAGAACAACTTTTGTGGTGCCTTTCAAATGCCTACCAAGGTAGTGTAAAAACTACTAAGAGAACTCCTGTCTGGCACCTTCCCCGGTGGAGTTGTGCATGGAGTGTGTTTGGAACATTTTGTCACCGGCCGACTCCAAAATTCAGCGGTTCCCCATCTCAGCCCAGAAAGCAGGTAGAACAACTTTTGTAGTGTCTTTTTGATGCCTACCGGAGCAATGTAAAAACTACCAACAGAATTCGTTCCTGGCACCTTCGCTAGTGGAGTTGTGCATGGGGTGTATTTATTAAAATTTTGTCACCAGCCGAGTCCAAAATTCAGCTTTTCCCCATTTCAGCCCAGAAAGCAGGTAGAACAACTTTTGTGGTGCCTTTCAGCTGCCTACCAAGGTAGTGTAAAAACTATCAAGAGAACTCTTGTCTGGCACCTTCCCCGGTGGAGTTGTGCATGGGGTGTGTTTGGAACATTTTGTCACCAGCCGAGTCCAAAATTCAGCGGTTCCCCATCTCAGCCCAGAAAGCAGGTAGAACAACTTTTGTGGTTCCTTTCAGCTGCCTACCAAGGTAGTGTAAAAACTATTAAGAGAACTCCTGTCTGGCACCTTCCCCGGTGGAGTTGTGCATGGGGTGTGTTTGGAACATTTTGTCACCGGCCGACTCCAAAATTCAGCGGTTCCCCATCTCAGCCCAGAAAGCAGGTAGAACAACTTTTGTGGTGCCTTTCAGCTGCCTACCAAGGTAGTGTAAAAACTATTAAGAGAACTCCTGTCTGGCACCTTCCCCGGTGGAGTTGTGCAGGGGGTGTGTTTGGAACATTTTGTCACCGGCCGAGTCCAAAATTCAGCGGTTCCCCATCTCAGCCCAGAAAGCAGGTAGAACAACTTTTGTGGTGCCTTTCAGATGCCTACCGGAGCAATGTAAAAACTACCAGGAGAACTCCTGTCTGGCACCTTCCCCGGTGGAGTTGTGCATGGGGTGTGTTTGGAACATTCTGTCACCAGCCGAGTCCAAAATTCAGCGGTTCCCCATCTCAGCCCAGAAAGCAGGTAGAACAACTTTTGTGGTGCCTTTCAAATGCCTACCAAGGTAGTGTAAAAACTACTAAGAGAACTCCTGTCTGGCACCTTCCCCGGTGGAGTTGTGCATGGAGTGTGTTTGGAACATTTTGTCACCGGCCGACTCCAAAATTCAGCGGTTCCCCATCTCAGCCCAGAAAGCAGGTAGAACAACTTTTGTAGTGTCTTTTTGATGCCTACCGGAGCAATGTAAAAACTACCAACAGAATTCGTTCCTGGCACCTTCGCTAGTGGAGTTGTGCATGGGGTGTATTTATTAAAATTTTGTCACCAGCCGAGTCCAAAATTCAGCTGTTCCCCATTTCAGCCCAGAAAGCAGGTAGAACAACTTTTGTGGTGCCTTTCAGCTGCCTACCAAGGTAGTGTAAAAACTATCAAGAGAACTCTTGTCTGGCACCTTCCCCGGTGGAGTTGTGCATGGGGTGTCTTTGGAACATTTTGTCACCAGCCGAGTCCAAAATTCAGCGGTTCCCCATCTCAGCCCAGAAAGCAGGTAGAACAACTTTTGTGGTTCCTTTCAGCTGCCTACCAAGGTAGTGTAAAAACTATTAAGAGAACTCCTGTCTGGCACCTTCCCCGGTGGAGTTGTGCATGGGGTGTGTTTGGAACATTTTGTCACCGGCCGACTCCAAAATTCAGCGGTTCCCCATCTCAGCCCAGAAAGCAGGTAGAACAACTTTTGTGGTGCCTTTCAGCTGCCTACCAAGGTAGTGTAAAAACTATTAAGAGAACTCCTGTCTGGCACCTTCCCCGGTGGAGTTGTGCAGGGGGTGTGTTTGGAACGTTTTGTCACCGGCCGAGTCCAAAATTCAGCGGTTCCCCATCTCAGCCCAGAAAGCAGGTAGAACAACTTTTGTGGTGCCTTTCAGATGCCTACCGGAGCAATGTAAAAACTACCAGGAGAACTCCTGTCTGGCACCTTCCCCGGTGGAGTTGTGCATGGGGTGTGTTTGGAACATTCTGTCACCAGCCGAGTCCAAAATTCAGCGGTTCCCCATCTCAGCCCAGAAAGCAGGTAGAACAACTTTTGTGGTGCCTTTCAGCTGCCTACCAAGGTAGTGTAAAAACTACTAAGAGAACTCCTGTCTGGCACCTTCCCCGGTGGAGTTGTGCAGGGGGTGTGTTTGGAACATTTTGTCACCGGCCGACTCCAAAATTCAGCGGTTCCCCATCTCAGCCCAGAAAGCAGGTAGAACAACTTTTGTGGTGTCTTTCAGGTGCCTACCAAGGTAGTGTAAAAACTATTAAGAGAACTCCTGTCTGGCACATTCCCCGGTGGAGTTGTGCAGGGGGTGTGTTTGGAACATTTTGTCACCGGCCGACTCCAAAATTCAGCGGTTCCCCATCTCAGCCCAGAAAGCAGGTAGAACAACTTTTGTGGTGTCTTTCAGATGCCTACCGGAGCAATGTAAAAACTACTAAGAGAACTCCTGTCTGGCACCTTCCCCGGTGGAGTTGTGCATGGGGTGTGTTTGGAACATTTTGTCACCGGCCGACTCCAAAATTCAGCGGTTCCCCATCTCAGCCCAGAAAGCAGGAAGAACAACCTTTGTGGTGTCTTTCAGATGCCTACCGGAGCAATGTAAAAACTACCAGGAGAACTCCTGTCTGGCACCTTCCCCGGTGGAGTTGTGCAGGGGTGTGTTTGGAACATTTTGTCATCAGCCGAGTCCAAAATTCAGCGGTTCCCCATCTCAGCCCAGAAAGCAGGTAGAACAACTTTTGTGGTGCCTTTCAGCTGCCTACCAAGGTAGTGTAAAAACTACCAGGAGAACTCCTGTCTGGCACCTTCCCCGGTGGAGTTGTTCATGGGGTGTGTTTGGAACATTTTGTCACCGGCCGACTCCAAAATTCAGCGGTTCCCCATCTCAGCCCAGAAAGCAGGTAGAACAACTTTTGTGGTGTCCTTTTGATGCCTACCGGAGCAATGTAAAAACTACCAACAGAACTCGTCCCTGGCACCTTCGCTAGTGGAGTTGTGCATGGGGTGTATTTATTAAAATTTTGTCACCAGCCGAGTCCAAAATTCAGCTGTTCCCCATCTCAGCCCAGGAAGCAGGTAGAACAACTTTTGTGGTGCCTTTCAGCTGCCTACCAAGGTAGTGTAAAAACTACCAGGAGAACTCCTGTCTGGCACCTTCCCCGGTGGAGTTGTGCATGGGGTGTGTTTGGAACATTTTGTCACCGGCCAAGTCCAAAATTCAGCGGTTCCCCATCTCAGCCCAGAAAGCAGGTAGAACAACTTTTGTGGTGCCTTTCAGGTGCCTACCAAGGTAGTGTAAAAACTATCAGGAGAACTCTTGTCTGGCACCTTCCCTAGTGGAGTTGTGCATGGGGTGTGTTTGGAACATTTTGTCACCAGCTGAGTCCAAAATTCAGCGGTTCCCCATCTCAGCCCAGAAAGCAGGTAAAAAAACTTTTGTGGTGTCTTTCAGGTGCCTACCAAGGTAGTGTAAAAACTACCAAGAGAACTCCTGCCTGGCACCTTCCCCGGTGGAGTTGTGCATGGGGTGTCTTTGGAACATTTTGTCACCGGCCGAGTCCAAAATTCAGCGATTCCCCATCTCAGCCCAGAAAGCAGGTAGAACAACTTTTGTGGTGTCCTTTTGATGCCTACCGGAGCAATGTAAAAACTACCAACAGAGCTCGTCCCTGGCACCTTCGCTAGTGGAGTTGTGCATGGGGTGTGTTTGGAACATTTTGTCACCGGCCGACTCCAAAATTCAGCTGTTCCCCATCTCAGCCCAGAAAGCAGGTAGAACAACTTTTGTGGTGCCTTTCAGGTGCCTACCAAGGTAGTGTAAAAACTATCAGGAGAACTCTTGTCTGGCACCTTCCCCGGTGGAGTTGTGCATGGGGTGTGTTTGGAACATTTTGTCACCAGCCGAGTCCAAAATTCAGCGGTTCCCCATCTCAGCCCAGAAAGCAGGTAGAACAACTTTTGTGGTGTCTTTCAGATGCCTACCCCAGCAATGTAAAATCTACCAGGAGAACTCCTGTCTGGCACCTTCCCCGGTGGAGTTGTGCATGGGGTGTGTTTGGAACATTTTGTCACCGGCCGACTCCAAAATTCAGCTGTTCCCCATCTCAGCCCAGAAAGCAGGTAGAACAACTTTTGTGGTGTCCTTTTGATGCCTACAGGAGCAATGTAAAAACTACCAGGAGAACTCCTGTCTGGCACCTTCCCCGGTGGAGTTGTGCATGGGGTGTGTTTGGAACATTTTGTCACCAGCCGACTCCAAAATTCAGCGGTTCCCCATCTCAGCCCAGAAAGCAGGTAGAACAACTTTTGTGGTGCCTTTCAAATGCCTACCAAGGTAGTGTAAAAACTACTAAGAGAACTCCTGTCTGGCACCTTCCCCGGTGGAGTTGTGCATGGAGTGTGTTTGGAACATTTTGTCACCGGCCGACTCCAAAATTCAGCGGTTCCCCATCTCAGCCCAGAAAGCAGGTAGAACAACTTTTGTAGTGTCTTTTTGATGCCTACCGGAGCAATGTAAAAACTACCAACAGAATTCGTTCCTGGCACCTTCGCTAGTGGAGTTGTGCATGGGGTGTATTTATTAAAATTTTGTCACCAGCCGAGTCCAAAATTCAGCTTTTCCCCATTTCAGCCCAGAAAGCAGGTAGAACAACTTTTGTGGTGCCTTTCAGCTGCCTACCAAGGTAGTGTAAAAACTATCAAGAGAACTCTTGTCTGGCACCTTCCCCGGTGGAGTTGTGCATGGGGTGTGTTTGGAACATTTTGTCACCAGCCGAGTCCAAAATTCAGCGGTTCCCCATCTCAGCCCAGAAAGCAGGTAGAACAACTTTTGTGGTTCCTTTCAGCTGCCTACCAAGGTAGTGTAAAAACTATTAAGAGAACTCCTGTCTGGCACCTTCCCCGGTGGAGTTGTGCATGGGGTGTGTTTGGAACATTTTGTCACCGGCCGACTCCAAAATTCAGCGGTTCCCCATCTCAGCCCAGAAAGCAGGTAGAACAACTTTTGTGGTGCCTTTCAGCTGCCTACCAAGGTAGTGTAAAAACTATTAAGAGAACTCCTGTCTGGCACCTTCCCCGGTGGAGTTGTGCAGGGGGTGTGTTTGGAACATTTTGTCACCGGCCGAGTCCAAAATTCAGCGGTTCCCCATCTCAGCCCAGAAAGCAGGTAGAACAACTTTTGTGGTGCCTTTCAGATGCCTACCGGAGCAATGTAAAAACTACCAGGAGAACTCCTGTCTGGCACCTTCCCCGGTGGAGTTGTGCATGGGGTGTGTTTGGAACATTCTGTCACCAGCCGAGTCCAAAATTCAGCGGTTCCCCATCTCAGCCCAGAAAGCAGGTAGAACAACTTTTGTGGTGCCTTTCAAATGCCTACCAAGGTAGTGTAAAAACTACTAAGAGAACTCCTGTCTGGCACCTTCCCCGGTGGAGTTGTGCATGGAGTGTGTTTGGAACATTTTGTCACCGGCCGACTCCAAAATTCAGCGGTTCCCCATCTCAGCCCAGAAAGCAGGTAGAACAACTTTTGTAGTGTCTTTTTGACGCCTACCGGAGCAATGTAAAAACTACCAACAGAATTCGTTCCTGGCACCTTCGCTAGTGGAGTTGTGCATGGGGTGTATTTATTAAAATTTTGTCACCAGCCGAGTCCAAAATTCAGCTGTTCCCCATTTCAGCCCAGAAAGCAGGTAGAACAACTTTTGTGGTGCCTTTCAGCTGCCTACCAAGGTAGTGTAAAAACTATCAAGAGAACTCTTGTCTGGCACCTTCCCCGGTGGAGTTGTGCATGGGGTGTCTTTGGAACATTTTGTCACCAGCCGAGTCCAAAATTCAGCGGTTCCCCATCTCAGCCCAGAAAGCAGGTAGAACAACTTTTGTGGTTCCTTTCAGCTGCCTACCAAGGTAGTGTAAAAACTATTAAGAGAACTCCTGTCTGGCACCTTCCCCGGTGGAGTTGTGCATGGGGTGTGTTTGGAACATTTTGTCACCGGCCGACTCCAAAATTCAGCGGTTCCCCATCTCAGCCCAGAAAGCAGGTAGAACAACTTTTGTGGTGCCTTTCAGCTGCCTACCAAGGTAGTGTAAAAACTATTAAGAGAACTCCTGTCTGGCACCTTCCCCGGTGGAGTTGTGCAGGGGGTGTGTTTGGAACGTTTTGTCACCGGCCGAGTCCAAAATTCAGCGGTTCCCCATCTCAGCCCAGAAAGCAGGTAGAACAACTTTTGTGGTGCCTTTCAGATGCCTACCGGAGCAATGTAAAAACTACCAGGAGAACTCCTGTCTGGCACCTTCCCCGGTGGAGTTGTGCATGGGGTGTGTTTGGAACATTCTGTCACCAGCCGAGTCCAAAATTCAGCGGTTCCCCATCTCAGCCCAGAAAGCAGGTAGAACAACTTTTGTGGTGCCTTTCAGCTGCCTACCAAGGTAGTGTAAAAACTACTAAGAGAACTCCTGTCTGGCACCTTCCCCGGTGGAGTTGTGCAGGGGGTGTGTTTGGAACATTTTGTCACCGGCCGACTCCAAAATTCAGCGGTTCCCCATCTCAGCCCAGAAAGCAGGTAGAACAACTTTTGTGGTGTCTTTCAGGTGCCTACCAAGGTAGTGTAAAAACTATTAAGAGAACTCCTGTCTGGCACATTCCCCGGTGGAGTTGTGCAGGGGGTGTGTTTGGAACATTTTGTCACCGGCCGACTCCAAAATTCAGCGGTTCCCCATCTCAGCCCAGAAAGCAGGTAGAACAACTTTTGTGGTGTCTTTCAGATGCCTACCGGAGCAATGTAAAAACTACTAAGAGAACTCCTGTCTGGCACCTTCCCCGGTGGAGTTGTGCATGGGGTGTGTTTGGAACATTTTGTCACCGGCCGACTCCAAAATTCAGCGGTTCCCCATCTCAGCCCAGAAAGCAGGAAGAACAACCTTTGTGGTGTCTTTCAGATGCCTACCGGAGCAATGTAAAAACTACCAGGAGAACTCCTGTCTGGCACCTTCCCCGGTGGAGTTGTGCAGGGGTGTGTTTGGAACATTTTGTCATCAGCCGAGTCCAAAATTCAGCGGTTCCCCATCTCAGCCCAGAAAGCAGGTAGAACAACTTTTGTGGTGCCTTTCAGCTGCCTACCAAGGTAGTGTAAAAACTACCAGGAGAACTCCTGTCTGGCACCTTCCCCGGTGGAGTTGTTCATGGGGTGTGTTTGGAACATTTTGTCACCGGCCGACTCCAAAATTCAGCGGTTCCCCATCTCAGCCCAGAAAGCAGGTAGAACAACTTTTGTGGTGTCCTTTTGATGCCTACCGGAGCAATGTAAAAACTACCAACAGAACTCGTCCCTGGCACCTTCGCTAGTGGAGTTGTGCATGGGGTGTATTTATTAAAATTTTGTCACCAGCCGAGTCCAAAATTCAGCTGTTCCCCATCTCAGCCCAGGAAGCAGGTAGAACAACTTTTGTGGTGCCTTTCAGCTGCCTACCAAGGTAGTGTAAAAACTACCAGGAGAACTCCTGTCTGGCACCTTCCCCGGTGGAGTTGTGCATGGGGTGTGTTTGGAACATTTTGTCACCGGCCAAGTCCAAAATTCAGCGGTTCCCCATCTCAGCCCAGAAAGCAGGTAGAACAACTTTTGTGGTGCCTTTCAGGTGCCTACCAAGGTAGTGTAAAAACTATCAGGAGAACTCTTGTCTGGCACCTTCCCTAGTGGAGTTGTGCATGGGGTGTGTTTGGAACATTTTGTCACCAGCTGAGTCCAAAATTCAGCGGTTCCCCATCTCAGCCCAGAAAGCAGGTAAAAAAACTTTTGTGGTGTCTTTCAGGTGCCTACCAAGGTAGTGTAAAAACTACCAAGAGAACTCCTGCCTGGCACCTTCCCCGGTGGAGTTGTGCATGGGGTGTCTTTGGAACATTTTGTCACCGGCCGAGTCCAAAATTCAGCGATTCCCCATCTCAGCCCAGAAAGCAGGTAGAACAACTTTTGTGGTGTCCTTTTGATGCCTACCGGAGCAATGTAAAAACTACCAACAGAGCTCGTCCCTGGCACCTTCGCTAGTGGAGTTGTGCATGGGGTGTGTTTGGAACATTTTGTCACCGGCCGACTCCAAAATTCAGCTGTTCCCCATCTCAGCCCAGAAAGCAGGTAGAACAACTTTTGTGGTGCCTTTCAGGTGCCTACCAAGGTAGTGTAAAAACTATCAGGAGAACTCTTGTCTGGCACCTTCCCTAGTGGAGTTGTGCATGGGGTGTGTTTGGAACATTTTGTCACCAGCCGAGTCCAAAATTCAGCGGTTCCCCATCTCAGCCCAGAAAGCAGGTAGAACAACTTTTGTGGTGTCTTTCAGATGCCTACCCCAGCAATGTAAAATCTACCAGGAGAACTCCTGTCTGGCACCTTCCCCGGTGGAGTTGTGCATGGGGTGTGTTTGGAACATTTTGTCACCGGCCGACTCCAAAATTCAGCTGTTCCCCATCTCAGCCCAGAAAGCAGGTAGAACAACTTTTGTGGTGTCCTTTTGATGCCTACAGGAGCAATGTAAAAACTACCAGGAGAACTCCTGTCTGGCACCTTCCCCGGTGGAGTTGTGCATGGGGTGTCTTTGGAACATTTTGTCACCAGCCGAGTCCAAAATTCAGCGGTTCCCCATCTCAGCCCAGAAAGCAGGTAGAACAACTTTTGTGGTGCCTTTCAGCTGCCTACCAAGGTAGTGTAAAAACTACCAGGAGAACTCCTGTCTGGCACCTTCCCCGGTGGAGTTGTGCATGGGGTGTGTTTGGAACATTTTGTCACCGGCCGACTCCAAAATTCAGCGGTTTCCCATCTCAGCCCAGAGAGCAGGTAGAACAACTTTTGTGGTGCCTTTCAGCTGCCTACCAAGGTAGTGTAAATACTACCAGGAGAACTCCTGTCTGGCACCTTCCCCGGTGGAGATGTGCAGGGGGTGTGTTTGGAACATTTTGTCACCGGCCGACTCCAAAATTCAGCGGTTCCCCATCTCAGCCCAGAAAGCAGGTAGAACAACTTTTGTGGTGTCTTTCAGATGCCTACCAGAGCAACGTAAAAACTACCAGGAGAACTCCTGTCTGGCACCTTCCCCGGTGGAGTTGTGCATGGGGTGTGTTTGGAACATTTTGTCACCGGCCGACTCCAAAATTCAGCGGTTCCCCATCTCAGCCCAGAAAGCAGGTAGAACAACTTTTGTGGTGCCTTTCAAATGCCTACCAAGGTAGTGTAAAAACTTCCAAGAGAACTCCTGCCTGGCACCTTCCCCGGTGGAGTTGTGCATGGGGTGTGTTTGGAACATTTTGTCACCGGGCGACTCCAAAATTCAGCGGTTCCCCATCTCAGCCCAGAAAGCAGGTAGAACAACTTTTGTGGTGTCTTTCAGATGCCTACCGGAGCAATGTAAAATCTACCAGGAGAACTCCTGTCTGGCACCTTCCCCGGTGGAGTTGTGCATGGGGTGTGTTTGGAACATTTTGTCACCGGCCGACTCCAAAATTCAGCTGTTCCCCATCTCAGCCCAGAAAGCAGGTAGAACAACTTTTGTGGTGCCTTTCAGCTGCCTACCAAGGTAGTGTAAAAACTATTAAGAGAACTCCTGTCTGGCACCTTCCCCGGTGGAGTTGTGCATGGGGTGTCTTTGGAACATTTTGTCACCAGCCGAGTCCAAAATTCAGCGGTTTCCCATCTCAGCCCAGAAAGCAGGTAGAACAACTTTTGTGGTGCCTTTCAGCTGCCTACCAAGGTAGTGTAAAAACTACTGAGAGAACTCCTGTCTGGCACCTTCCCCGGTGGAGTTGTGCATGGGGTGTGTTTGGAACATTTTGTCACCAGCCGAGTCCAAAATTCAGCGGTTCCCCATCTCAGCCCAGAAAGCAGGTAGAACAACTTTTGTGGTGCCTTTCAAATGCCTACCAAGGTAGTGTAAAAACTACAAAGAGAACTCCTGCCTGGCACCTTCCCCGGTGGAGTTGTGCATGGGGTGTCTTTGGAACATTTTGTCACCGGCCGACTCCAAAATTCAGCGATTCCCCATCTCAGCCCAGAAAGCAGGTAGAACAACTTTTGTGGTGTCCTTTTGATGCCTACAGGAGCAATGTAAAAACTACCAACAGAACTCGTCCCTGGCACCTTCGCTAGTGGAGTTGTGCATGGGGTGTATTTATTAAAATTTTGTCACCAGCCGAGTCCAAAATTCAGCGGTTCCCCATCTCAGCCCAGAAAGCAGGTAGAACAACTTTTGTGGTGCCTTTCAAATGCCTACCAAGGTAGTGTAAAAACTATCAAGAGAACTCTTGTCTGGCACCTTCCCCGGTGGAGTTGTGCATGGGGTGTGTTTGGAACATTTTGTCACCAGCCGACTCCAAAATTCAGCTCTTCCCCATCTCAGCCCAGAAAGCAGGAAGAACAACTTTTGTGGTGCCTTTCAGCTGCCTACCAAGGTAGTGTAAAATCTACCAGGAGAACTCCTGTCTGGCACCTTCCCCGGTGGAGTTGTGCATGGGGTGTGTTTGGAACATTTTGTCACCGGCCGACTCCAAAATTCAGCGGTTCCCCATCTCAGCCCAGAAAGCAGGTAGAACAACTTTTGTGGTGTCTTTCAGGTGCCTACCGGAGCAATGTAAAAACTACCAGGAGAACTCCTGTCTGGCACCTTCCCCGGTGGAGTTGTGCATGGGGTGTGTTTGGAACATTTTGTCACCAGCCGAGTCCAAAATTCAGCTCTTCCCCATCTCAGCCCAGAAAGCAGGAAGAACAACATTTGTGGTGTCTTTCAGATGCCTACCGGAGCAATGTAAAAACTACCAGGAGAACTCCTGTCTGGCACCTTCCCCGGTAGAGTTGTGCAGGGGTGTTTTTGGAACATTTTGTCACCAGCCGAGTCCAAAATTCAGCGGTTCCCCATCTCAGCCCAGAAAGCAGGTAGAACAACTTTTGTGGTGCCTTTCAGGTGCCTACCAAGGTAGTGTAAAAACTATCAGGAGAACTCTTGTCTGGCACCTTCGCTAGTGGAGTTGTGCATGGGGTGTGTTTGGAACATTTTGTCACCGGCCGACTCCAAAATTCAGCGGTTCCCCATCTCAGCCCAGAAAGCAGGTAGAACAACTTTTGTGGTGTCTTTCAGATGCCTACCAGAGCAATGTAAAAACTACCAGGAGAACTCCTGTCTGGCACCTTCCCCGGTGGAGTTATGCAGGGGGTGTGTTTGGAACATTTTTTCACCGGCCGACTCCAAAATTCAGCGTTTCCCCATCTCAGCCCAGAAAGCAGGTAGAACAACTTTTGTGGTGCCTTTCAAATGCCTACCAAGGTAGTGTAAAAACTACCAAGAGAACTCCTGCCTGGCACCTTCCCCGGTGGAGTTGTGCATGGGGTGTGTTTGGAACATTTTGTCACCGGGCGACTCCAAAATTCAGCGGTTCCCCATCTCAGCCCAGAAAGCAGGTAGAACAACTTTTGTGGTGTCTTTCAGATGCCTACCGGAGCAATGTAAAATCTACCAGGAGAACTCCTGTCTGGCACCTTCCCCGGTGGAGTTGTGCATGGGGTGTGTTTGGAACATTTTGTCACCGGCCGACTCCAAAATTCAGCTGTTCCCCATCTCAGCCCAGAAAGCAGGTAGAACAACTTTTGTGGTGCCTTTCAGCTGCCTACCAAGGTAGTGTAAAAACTATTAAGAGAACTCCTGTCTGGCACCTTCCCCGGTGGAGTTGTGCATGGGGTGTCTTTGGAACATTTTGTCACCAGCCGAGTCCAAAATTCAGCGGTTTCCCATCTCAGCCCAGAAAGCAGGTAGAACAACTTTTGTGGTGCCTTTCAGCTGCCTACCAAGGTAGTGTAAAAACTACCAGGAGAACTCCTGTCTGGCACCTTCCCCGGTGGAGTTGTGCATGGGGTGTGTTTGGAACATTTTGTCACCAGCCGAGTCCAAAATTCAGCGGTTCCCCATCTCAGCCCAGAAAGCAGGTAGAACAACTTTTGTGGTGCCTTTCAAATGCCTACCAAGGTAGTGTAAAAACTACAAAGAGAACTCCTGCCTGGCACCTTCCCCGGTGGAGTTGTGCATGGGGTGTCTTTGGAACATTTTGTCACCGGCCGAGTCCAAAATTCAGCGATTCCCCATCTCAGCCCAGAAAGCAGGTAGAACAACTTTTGTGGTGTCCTTTTGATGCCTACAGGAGCAATGTAAAAACTACCAACAGAACTCGTCCCTGGCACCTTCGCTAGTGGAGTTGTGCATGGGGTGTATTTATTAAAATTTTGTCACCGGCCGAGTCCAAAATTCAGCGGTTCCCCATCTCAGCCCAGAAAGCAGGTAGAACAACTTTTGTGATGCCTTTCAAATGCCTACCAAGGTAGTGTAAAAACTATCAAGAGAACTCTTGTCTGGCACCTTCCCCGGTGGAGTTGTGCATGGGGTGTGTTTGGAACATTTTGTCACCAGCCGACTCCAAAATTCAGCTCTTCCCCATCTCAGCCCAGAAAGCAGGAAGAACAACTTTTGTGGTGCCTTTCAGCTGCCTACCAAGGTAGTGTAAAATCTACCAGGAGAACTCCTGTCTGGCACCTTCCCCGGTGGAGTTGTGCATGGGGTGTGTTTGGAACATTTTGTCACCGGCCGACTCCAAAATTCAGCGGTTCCCCATCTCAGCCCAGAAAGCAGGTAGAACAACTTTTGTGGTGTCTTTCAGGTGCCTACCGGAGCAATGTAAAAACTACCAGGAGAACTCCTGTCTGGCACCTTCCCCGGTGGAGTTGTGCATGGGGTGTGTTTGGAACATTTTGTCACCAGCCGAGTCCAAAATTCAGCTCTTCCCCATCTCAGCCCAGAAAGCAGGAAGAACAACATTTGTGGTGTCTTTCAGATGCCTACCGGAGCAATGTAAAAACTACCAGGAGAACTCCTGTCTGGCACCTTCCCCGGTAGAGTTGTGCAGGGGTGTTTTTGGAACATTTTGTCACCAGCCGAGTCCAAAATTCAGCGGTTCCCCATCTCAGCCCAGAAAGCAGGTAGAACAACTTTTGTGGTGCCTTTCAGCTGCCTACCAAGGTAGTGTAAAAACTATTAAGAGAACTCCTGTCTGGCACCTTCCCCGGTGGAGTTGTGCATGGGGTGTCTTTGGAACATTTTGTCACCAGCCGAGTCCAAAATTCAGCGGTTCCCCATCTCAGCCCAGAAAGCAGGTAGAACAACTTTTGTGGTGCCTTTCAGCTGCCTACCAAGGTAGTGTAAAAACTACCAGGAGAACTCCTGTCTGGCACCTTCCCCGGTGGAGTTGTGCATGGGGTGTGTTTGGAACATTTTGTCACCGGCCGAGTCCAAAATTCAGCGGTTCCCCATCTCAGCCCAGAAAGCAGGTAGAACAACTTTTGTGGTGCCTTTCAGCTGCCTACCAAGGTAGTGTAAAAACTACTGAGAGAACTCCTGTCTGGCACCTTCCCCGGTGGAGTTGTGCATGGGGTGTGTTTGGAACATTTCGTCTACCAGCCGAGTCCAAAATTCAGCGGTTCCCCATCTCAGCCCAGAAAGCAGGAAGAACAACTTTTGTGGTGTCCTTCTGATGCCTACAGGAGCAATGTAAAAACTACCAACAGAACTCGTCCCTGGCACCTTCGCTAGTGGAGTTGTGCATGGGGTGTATTTATTAAAATTTTGTCACCAGCCGAGTCCAAAATTCAGCGGTTCCCCATCTCAGCCCAGAAAGCAGGTAGAACAACTTTTGTGGTGCCTTTCAAATGCCTACCAAGGTAGTGTAAGAACTATCAAGAGAACTCCTGTCTGGCACCTTCCCCGGTGGAGTTGTGCATGGGGTGTGTTTGGAACATTTTGTCACCAGCCGAGTCCAAAATTCACCGGTTCCCCATCTCAGCCCAGAAAGCAGGTAAAAAAACTTTTGTGGTGTCTTTCAGGTGCCTACCAAGGTAGTGTAAAAACTACCAGGAGAACTCCTGCCTGGCACCTTCCCCGGTGGAGTTGTGCATGGGGTGTTTTTGGAACATTTTGTCACCGGCCGAGTCCAAAATTCAGCGGTTCCCCATCTCAGCCCAGAAAGCAGGTAGAACAACTTTTGTGGTGTCCTTTTGATGCCTACAGGAGCAATGTAAAAACTACCAACAGAACTCGTCCCTGGCACCTTCGCTAGTGGAGTTGTGCATGGGGTGTATTTATTAAAATTTTGTCACCAGCCGAGTCCAAAATTCAGCGGTTCCCCATCTCAGCCCAGAAAGCAGGTAGAACAACTTTTGTGGTGCCTTTCAGCTGCCTACCAAGGTAGTGTAAAAACTATCAAGAGAACTCTTGTCTGGCACCTTCCCCGGTGGAGTTGTGCATGGGGTGTGTTTGGAACATTTTGTCACCGGCCGACTCCAAAATTCAGCGGTTCCCCATCTCAGCCCAGAAAGCAGGTAGAACAACTTTTTTGGTGTCTTTCAGATGCCTACCGGAGCAATGTAAAATCTACCAGGAGAACTCCTGTCTGGCACCTTCCCCGGTGGAGTTGTGCAGGGGGTGTGTTTGGAACATTTTGTCACCGGCCGACTCCAAAATTCAGCTGTTCCCCATCTCAGCCCAGAAAGCAGGTAGAACAACTTTTGTGGTGTCTTTCAGCTGCCTACCAAGGTAGTGTAAAAACTATTAAGAGAACTCCTGTCTGGCACCTTCTCCGGTGCAGTTGTGCATGGGGTGTGTTTGGAACATTTTGTCACCGGCCGACTCCAAAATTCAGCGGTTCCCCATCTCAGCCCAGAAAGCAGGTAGAACAACTTTTGTGGTGTCTTTCAGATGCCTACCGGAGCAATGTAAAATCTACCAGGAGAACTCCTGTCTGGCACCTTCCCCGGTGGAGTTGTGCATGGGGTGTGTTTGGAACATTTCGTCACCAGCCGACTCCAAAATTCAGCGGTTCCCCATCTCAGCCCAGAAAGCAGGTAGAACAACTTTTGTGGTGCCTTTCAGCTGCCTACCAAGGTAGTGTAAAAACTACCAAGAGAACTCCTGCCTGGCCCCTTCCCCGGTGGAGTTGTGCATGGGGTGTTTTTGGAACATTTTGTCACCGGCCGACTCCAAAATTCAGCGATTCCCCATCTCAGCCCAGAAAGCAGGTAGAACAACTTTTGTGGTGTCCTTTTGATGCCTACAGGAGCAATGTAAAAACTACCAACAGAACTCGTCCCTGGCACCTTCGCTAGTGGAGTTGTGCATGGAGTGTATTTATTAAAATTTTGTCACCAGCCGAGTCCAAAATTCAGCTGTTCCCCATCTCAGCCCAGAAAGCAGGTAGAACAACTTTTGTGGTGCCTTTCAAATGCCTACCAAGGTAGTGTAAAAACTATCAAGAGAACTCTTGTCTGGCACCTTCCCCGGTGGAGTTGTGCATGGGGTGTGTTTGGAACATTTTGTCACCAGCCGAGTCCAAAATTCAGCGGTTCCCCATCTCAGCCCAGAAAGCAGGAAGAACAACTTTTGTGGTGCCTTTCAGGTGCCTACCAAGGTAGTGTAAAAACTACTAAGAGAACTCCTGTCTGGCACCTTCCCCGGTGGAGTTGTGCATGGGGTGTGTTTGGAACATTTTGTCACCGGCCGAGTCCAAAATTCAGCGGTTCCCCATCTCAGCCCAGAAAGCAGGTAGAACAACTTTTGTGGTGCCTTTCAGGTGCCTACCTAGGTAGTGTAAAAACTACTAAGAGAACTCCTGTCTGGCACCTTCCCCGGTGGAGTTGTGCATGGGGTGTGTTTGGAACATTTTGTCACCGGCCGACTCCAAAATTCAGCGGTTCACCATCTCAGCCCAGAAAGCAGGTAGAACAACTTTTGTGGTGTCTTTCAGATGCCTACCGGAGCAATGTAAAATCTACCAGGAGAACTCCTGTCTGGCACCTTCCCCGGTGGAGTTGTGCATGGGGTGTGTTTGGAACATTTCGTCACCAGCCGACTCCAAAATTCAGCGGTTCCCCATCTCAGCCCAGAAAGCAGGTAGAACAACTTTTGTGGTGCCTTTCAGCTGCCTACCAAGGTAGTGTAAAAACTATTCAGAGAACTCCTGTCTGGCACCTTCCCCGGTGGAGTTGTGCATGGGGTGTGTTTGGAACATTTTGTCACCGGCCGACTCCAAAATTCAGCGGTTCCCCATCTCAGCCCAGAAAGCAGGTAGAACAACTTTTGTGGTGTCTTTCAGATGCCTACCGGAGCAATGTAAAAACTATTAAGAGAACTCCTGAATGACACCTTCCCCGGTGGAGTTGTGCATGGGGTGTCTTTGGAACATTTTGTCACCAGCCGAGTCCAAAATTCAGCGGTTCCCCATCTCAGCCCAGAAAGCAGGTAGAACAACTTTTGTGGTGCCTTTCAGCTGCCTACCAAGGTAGTGTAAAAACTACCAGGAGAACTCCTGCCTGGCACCTTCCCCGGTGGAGTTGTGCATGGGGTGTGTTTGGAACATTTTGTCACCAGCCGACTCCAAAATTCAGCGGTTCCCCATCTCAGCCCAGAAAGCAGGTAGAACAACTTTTGTGGTGCCTTTCAGCTGCCTACCAAGGTAGTGTAAAAACTACCAACAGAACTCCTGCCTGGCACCTTCCCCGGTGGAGTTGTGCATGGGGTGTTTTTGGAACATTTTGTCACCGGCCGACTCCAAAATTCAGCGGTTCCCCATCTCAGCCCAGAAAGCAGGTAGAACAACTTTTGTGGTGTCCTTTTGATGCCTACCGGAGCAATGTAAAAACTACCAACAGAACTCGTCCCTGGCACCTTCGCTAGTGGAGTTGTGCATGGGGTGTATTTATTAAAATGTTGTCACCAGCCGAGTCCAAAATTCAGCGTTTCCCCATCTCAGCCCAGAAAGCAGGAAGAACAACTTTTGTGGTGCCTTTCAGCTGCCTACCAAGGTAGTGTAAAAACTACTAAGAGAACTCCTGTCTGGCACCTTCCCCGGTGGAGTTGTGCATGGGGTGTGTTTGGAACATTTTGTCACCGGCCGACTCCAAAATTCAGCGGTTCCCCATCTCAGCCCAGAAAGCAGGTAGAACAACTTTTGTGGTGCCTTTCAGCTGCCTACCTAGGTAGTGTAAAAACTACTAAGAGAACTCCTGTCTGGCACCTTCCCCGGTGGAGTTGTGCATGGGGTGTGTTTGGAACATTTTGTCACCGGCCGACTCCAAAATTCAGCGGTTCCCCATCTCAGCCCAGAAAGCAGGTAGAACAACTTTTGTGGTGTCTTTCAGATGCCTACCGGAGCAATGTAAAATCTACCAGGAGAACTCCTGTCTGGCACCTTCCCCGGTGGAGTTGTGCATGGGGTGTGTTTGGAACATTTTGTCACCGGCCGAGTCCAAAATTCAGCGGTTCCCCATCTCAGCCCAGAAAGCAGGTAGAACAACTTTTGTGGTGTCTTTCAGATGCCTACCGGAGCAATGTAAAAACTATTAAGAGAACTCCTGAATGACACCTTCCCCGGTGGAGTTGTGCATGGGGTGTCTTTGGAACATTTTGTCACCAGCCGAGTCCAAAATTCAGCGGTTCCCCATCTCAGCCCAGAAAGCAGGTAGAACAACTTTTGTGGTGCCTTTCAGGTGCCTACCAAGGTAGTGTAAAAACTACCAGGAGAACTCCTGTCTGGCACCTTCCCCGGTGGAGTTGTGCATGGGGTGTGTTTGGAACATTTTGTCACCGGCCGACTCCAAAATTCAGCGGTTCCCCATCTCAGCCCAGAAAGCAGGTAGAACAACTTTTGTGGTGCCTTTCAGCTGCCTACCAAGGTAGTGTAAAAACTACCAGGAGAACTCCTGCCTGGCACCTTCCCCGGTGGAGTTGTGCATGGGGTGTGTTTGGAACATTTTGTCACCAGCCGAGTCCAAAATTCACCGGTTCCCCATCTCAGCCCAGAAAGTAGGTAAAAATCTTTTGTGGTGTCTTTCAGGTGCCTACCAAGGTAGTGTAAAAACTACCAGGAGAACTCCTGCCTGGCACCTTCCCCGGTGGAGTTGTGCATGGGGTGTTTTTGGAACATTTTTTCACCGGCCGACTCCAAAATTCAGCGATTCCCCATCTCAGCCCAGAAAGCAGGTAGAACAACTTTTGTGGTGTCCTTTTGATGCCTACAGGAGCAATGTAAAAACTACCAACAGAACTCGTCCCTGGCACCTTCGCTAGTGGAGTTGTGCATGGGGTGTATTTATTAAAATTTTGTCACCAGCCGAGTCCAAAATTCAGCGGTTCCCCATCTCAGCCCAGAAAGCAGGTAGAACAACTTTTGTGGTGCCTTTCAGCTGCCTACCAAGGTAGTGTAAAAACTATCAAGAGAACTCTTGTCTGGCACCTTCCCCGGTGGAGTTGTGCATGGGGTGTGTTTGGAACATTTTGTCACCGGCCGAGTCCAAAATTCAGCGGTTCCCCATCTCAGCCCAGAAAGCAGGTAGAACAACTTTTGTGGTATCTTTCAGATGCCTACCGGAGCAATGTAAAATCTACCAGGAGAACTCCTGTCTGGCACCTTCCCCGGTGGAGTTGTGCATGGGGTGTGTTTGGAACATTTTGTCACCGGCCGACTCCAAAATTCAGCGGTTCCCCATCTCAGCCCAGAAAGCAGGAAGAACAACTTTTGTGGTGCCTTTCAGCTGCCTACCAAGGTAGTGTAAAAACTACTGAGAGAACTCCTGTCTGGCACCTTCCCCGTTGGAGTTGTGCAGGGGGTGTGTTTGGAACATTTTTTCACCGGCCGACTCCAAAATTCAGCGGTTCCCCATCTCAGCCCAGAAAGCAGGTAGAACAACTTTTGTGGTGTCTTTCAGATGCCTACCAGAGCAATGTAAAAACTACCAGGAGAACTCCTGTCTGGCACCTTCCCCGGTGGAGTTGTGCATGGGGTGTGTTTGGAACATTTTGTCACCGGCCGAGTCCAAAATTCAGCGGTTCCCCATCTCAGCCCAGAAAGCAGGTAGAACAACTTTTGTGGTGCCTTTCAGCTGCCTACCAAGGTAGTGTAAAAACTATCAGGAGAACTCTTGTCTGGCACCTTCCCTAGTCGAGTTGTGCATGGGGTGTGTTTGGAACATTTTGTCACCAGCCGAGTCCAAAATTCACCGGTTCCCCATCTCAGCCCAGAAAGCAGGTAAAAAAACTTTTGTGGTGTCTTTCAGGTGCCTACCAAGGTAGTGTAAAAACTACCAGGAGAACTCCTGCCTGGCACCTTCCCCGGTGGAGTTGTGCATGGGGTGTTTTTGGAACATTTTTTCACCGGCCGACTCCAAAATTCAGCGATTCCCCATCTCAGCCCAGAAAGCAGGTAGAACAACTTTTGTGGTGTCCTTTTGATGCCTACAGGAGCAATGTAAAAACTACCAACAGAACTCGTCCCTGGCACCTTCGCTAGTGGAGTTGTGCATGGGGTGTATTTATTAAAATTTTGTCACCAGCCGACTCCAAAATTCAGCGGTTCCCCATCTCAGCCCAGAAAGCAGGTAGAACAACTTTTGTGGTGCCTTTCAGCTGCCTACCAAGGTAGTGTAAAAACTATCAAGAGAACTCTTGTCTGGCACCTTCCCCGGTGGAGTTGTGCATGGGGTGTGTTTGGAACATTTTGTCACCAGCCGAGTCCAAAATTCAGCGGTTCCCCATCTCAGCCCAGAAAGCAGGTAGAACAACTTTTGTGGTGTCCTTTTGATGCCTACCGGAGCAATGTAAAATCTACCAGGAGAACTCCTGTCTGGCACCTTCCCCGGTGGAGTTGTGCATGGGGTGTGTTTGGAACATTTTGTCACCGGCCGAGTCCAAAATTCAGCTGTTCCCCATCTCAGCCCAGAAAGCAGGTAGAACAACTTTTGTGGTGCCTTTCAGCTGCCTACCAAGGTAGTGTAAAAACTATTCAGAGAACTCCTGTCTGGCACCTTCCCCGGTGGAGTTGTGCATGGGGTGTGTTTGGAACATTTTGTCACCGGCCGACTCCAAAATTCAGCGGTTCCCCATCTCAGCCCAGAAAGCAGGTAGAACAACTTTTGTGGTGTCTTTCAGATGCCTACCAGAGCAATGTAAAAACTACCAGGAGAACTCCTGTCTGGCACCTTCCCCGGTGGAGTTGTGCATGGGGTGTGTTTGGAACATTTTGTCACCAGCCGAGTCCAAAATTCAGCGGTTCCCCATCTCAGCCCAGAAAGCAGGTAGAACAACTTTTGTGGTGCCTTTCAGCTGCCTACCAAGGTAGTGTAAAATCTACCAGGAGAACTCCTGTCTGGCACCTTCCCCGGTGGAGTTGTGCATGGGGTGTCTTTGGAACATTTTGTCACCGGCCGACTCCAAAATTCAGCGATTCCCCATCTCAGCCCAGAAAGCAGGTAGAACAACTTTTGTGGTGTCCTTTTGATGCCTACAGGAGCAATGTAAAAACTACCAACAGAACTCGTCCCTGGCACCTTCGCTAGTGGAGTTGTGCATGGGGTGTATTTATTAAAATTTTGTCACCAGCCGACTCCAAAATTCAGCGGTTCCCCATCTCAGCCCAGAAAGCAGGTAGAACAACTTTTGTGGTGCCTTTCAGCTGCCTACCAAGGTAGTGTAAAAACTATCAAGAGAACTCTTGTCTGGCACCTTCCCCGGTGGAGTTGTGCATGGGGTGTGTTTGGAACATTTTGTCACCGGCCGAGTCCAAAATTCAGCGGTTCCCCATCTCAGCCCAGAAAGCAGGTAGAACAACTTTTGTGGTATCTTTCAGATGCCTACCGGAGCAATGTAAAATCTACCAGGAGAACTCCTGTCTGGCACCTTCCCCGGTGGAGTTGTGCATGGGGTGTGTTTGGAACATTTTGTCACCGGCCGACTCCAAAATTCAGCGGTTCCCCATCTCAGCCCAGAAAGCAGGAAGAACAACTTTTGTGGTGCCTTTCAGCTGCCTACCAAGGTAGTGTAAAAACTACTGAGAGAACTCCTGTCTGGCACCTTCCCCGTTGGAGTTGTGCAGGGGGTGTGTTTGGAACATTTTTTCACCGGCCGACTCCAAAATTCAGCGGTTCCCCATCTCAGCCCAGAAAGCAGGTAGAACAACTTTTGTGGTGTCTTTCAGATGCCTACCAGAGCAATGTAAAAACTACCAGGAGAACTCCTGTCTGGCACCTTCCCCGGTGGAGTTGTGCATGGGGTGTGTTTGGAACATTTTGTCACCGGCCGAGTCCAAAATTCAGCGGTTCCCCATCTCAGCCCAGAAAGCAGGTAGAACAACTTTTGTGGTGCCTTTCAGCTGCCTACCAAGGTAGTGTAAAAACTATCAGGAGAACTCTTGTCTGGCACCTTCCCTAGTCGAGTTGTGCATGGGGTGTGTTTGGAACATTTTGTCACCAGCCGAGTCCAAAATTCACCGGTTCCCCATCTCAGCCCAGAAAGCAGGTAAAAAAACTTTTGTGGTGTCTTTCAGGTGCCTACCAAGGTAGTGTAAAAACTACCAGGAGAACTCCTGCCTGGCACCTTCCCCGGTGGAGTTGTGCATGGGGTGTTTTTGGAACATTTTTTCACCGGCCGACTCCAAAATTCAGCGATTCCCCATCTCAGCCCAGAAAGCAGGTAGAACAACTTTTGTGGTGTCCTTTTGATGCCTACAGGAGCAATGTAAAAACTACCAACAGAACTCGTCCCTGGCACCTTCGCTAGTGGAGTTGTGCATGGGGTGTATTTATTAAAATTTTGTCACCAGCCGACTCCAAAATTCAGCGGTTCCCCATCTCAGCCCAGAAAGCAGGTAGAACAACTTTTGTGGTGCCTTTCAGCTGCCTACCAAGGTAGTGTAAAAACTATCAAGAGAACTCTTGTCTGGCACCTTCCCCGGTGGAGTTGTGCATGGGGTGTGTTTGGAACATTTTGTCACCAGCCGAGTCCAAAATTCAGCGGTTCCCCATCTCAGCCCAGAAAGCAGGTAGAACAACTTTTGTGGTGTCCTTTTGATGCCTACCGGAGCAATGTAAAATCTACCAGGAGAACTCCTGTCTGGCACCTTCCCCGGTGGAGTTGTGCATGGGGTGTGTTTGGAACATTTTGTCACCGGCCGAGTCCAAAATTCAGCTGTTCCCCATCTCAGCCCAGAAAGCAGGTAGAACAACTTTTGTGGTGCCTTTCAGCTGCCTACCAAGGTAGTGTAAAAACTATTCAGAGAACTCCTGTCTGGCACCTTCCCCGGTGGAGTTGTGCATGGGGTGTGTTTGGAACATTTTGTCACCGGCCGACTCCAAAATTCAGCGGTTCCCCATCTCAGCCCAGAAAGCAGGTAGAACAACTTTTGTGGTGTCTTTCAGATGCCTACCAGAGCAATGTAAAAACTACCAGGAGAACTCCTGTCTGGCACCTTCCCCGGTGGAGTTGTGCATGGGGTGTGTTTGGAACATTTTGTCACCAGCCGAGTCCAAAATTCAGCGGTTCCCCATCTCAGCCCAGAAAGCAGGTAGAACAACTTTTGTGGTGCCTTTCAGCTGCCTACCAAGGTAGTGTAAAATCTACCAGGAGAACTCCTGTCTGGCACCTTCCCCGGTGGAGTTGTGCATGGGGTGTCTTTGGAACATTTTGTCACCGGCCGACTCCAAAATTCAGCGATTCCCCATCTCAGCCCAGAAAGCAGGTAGAACAACTTTTGTGGTGTCCTTTTGATGCCTACAGGAGCAATGTAAAAACTACCAACAGAACTCGTCCCTGGCACCTTCGCTAGTGGAGTTGTGCATGGGGTGTATTTATTAAAATTTTGTCACCAGCCGACTCCAAAATTCAGCGGTTCCCCATCTCAGCCCAGAAAGCAGGTAGAACAACTTTTGTGGTGTCTTTCAGATGCCTACCGGAGCAATGTAAAATCTACCAGGAGAACTCCTGTCTGGCACCTTCCCCGGTGGAGTTGTGCATGGGGTGTGTTTGGAACATTTTGTCACCGGCCGACTCCAAAATTCAGCGGTTCCCCATCTCAGCCCAGAAAGCAGGTAGAACAACATTTGTGGTGTCTTTCAGCTGCCTACCAAGGTAGTGTAAAAACTACTAAGAGAACTCCTGTCTGACACCTTCCCCGGTGGAGTTGTGCATGGGGTTTGTTGGGAACATTTTGTCACCGGGCGACTCCAAAATTCAGCGGTTCCCCATCTCAGCCCAGAAAGCAGGTAGAACAACTTTTGTGGTGTCTTTCAGCTGCCTACCGGAGCAATGTAAAAACTACCAGGAGAACTCCTGTCTGGCACCTTCCCCGGTGGAGTTGTGCATGGGGTGTGTTTGGAACATTTTGTCACCGGCCGACTCCAAAATTCAGCGGTTCCCCATCTCAGCCCAGAAAGCAGGTAGAACAACTTTTGTGGTGTCTTTCAGATGCCTACCGGAGCAATGTAAAATCTACCAGGAGAACTCCTGTCTGGCACCTTCCCCCATGGAGTTGTGCATGGGGTGTGTTTGGAACATTTTGTCACCGGCCGACTCCAAAATTCAGCGGTTCCCCATCTCAGCCCAGAAAGCAGGTAGAACAACTTTTGTGGTGTCTTTCAGATGCCTACCGGAGCAATGTAAAATCTACCAGGAGAACTCCTGTCTGGCACCTTCCCCGGTGGAGTTGTGCATGGGGTGTGTTTGGAACATTTTGTCACCAGCCGAGTCCAAAATTCAGCGGTTCCCCATCTCAGCTCAGAAAGCAGGTAGAACAACTTTTGTGGTGTCTTTCAGATGCCTACCGGAGCAATGTAAAAACTACCAGGAGAACTCCAGTCTGGCACCTTCCCCGGTGGAGTTGTGCATGGGGTGTGTTCGGAACATTTTGTCACCGGCCGAGTCCAAAATTCAGCGGTTCCCCATCTCAGCCCAGAAAGCAGGTAGAACAACTTTTGTGGTGCCTTTCAGCTGCCTACCAAGGTAGTGTAAAAACTATCAGGAGAACTCTTGTCTGGCACCTTCCCTAGTGGAGTTGTGCATGGGGTGTGTTTGGAACATTTTGTCACCAGCCGAGTCCAAAATTCAGCGGTTCCCCATCTCAGCCCAGAAAGCAGGTAGAACAACTTTTGTGGTGTCCTTTTGATGCCTACCGGAGCAATGTAAAAACTACCAACAGAACTCGTCCCTGGCACCTTCGCTAGTGGAGTTGTGCATGGGGTGTATTTATTAAAATTTTGTCACCAGCCGAGTCCAAAATTCAGCGGTTCCCCATCTCAGCCCAGAAAGCAGGTAGAACAACTTTTCTGGTGTCTTTCAGATGCCTACCGGAGCAATGTAAAAACTACCAGGAGAACTCCTGTCTGGCACCTTCCCCGGTGGAGTTGTGCATGGGGTGTGTTTGGAACATTTTGTCACCGGCCGACTCCAAAATTCAGCGGTTCCCCATCTCAGCCCAGAAAGCAGGTAGAGCAACTTTTGTGGTGCCATTCAGGTGCCTACCAAGGTACTGTAAAAACTACCAAGAGAACTCCTGTCTGGCACCTTCCCCGGTGGAGTTGTGCATGGGGTGTGTTTGGAATATTTTGTCACCGGCCGAGTCCAAAATTCAGCGGTTCCCCATCTCAGCCCAGAAAGCAGGTAGAACAACTTTTCTGGTGCCTTTCAGGTGCCTACCGGAGCAATGTAAAAACTACCAGGAGAACTCCTGTCTGGCACCTTCCCCGGTGGAGTTGTGCAGGGGGTGTGTTTGGAACATTTTGTCACCGGCCGACTCCAAAATTCAGCGGTTCCCCATCTCAGCCCAGAAAGCAGGTAGAACAACTTTTGTGGTGCCTTTCAGCTGCCTACCAAGGTAGTGTAAAAACTACTAAGAGAACTCCTGTCTGGCACCTTCCCCGGTGGCGTTGTGCAGGGGGTGTGTTTGGAACATTTTGTCACCGGCCGAGTCCAAAATTCAGCGGTTCCCCATCTCAGCCCAGAAAGCAGGTAGAACAACTTTTGTGGAGCCTTTCAGCTGCCTACCAAGGTAGTGTAAAAACTACCAGGAGAACTCCTGTCTGGCACATTCCCCGGTGGAGTTGTGCATGGGGTGTGTTTGGAACATTTTGCCACTGGCCGACTTCAAAATTCAGCTGTTCCCCATCTCAGCCCAGAAAGCAGGTAGAACAACTTTTGTGGTGTCTTTCAGATGCCTACCGGAGCAATGTAAAAACTACCAGGAGAACTCCTGTCTGGCACCTTCCCTAGTGGAGTTGTGCATGGGGTGTGTTTGGAACATTTTGTCACCAGCCGAGTCCAAAATTCAGCGGTTCCCCATCTCAGCCCAGAAAGCAGGTAGAACAACTTTTGTGGTGCCTTTCAGCTGCCTACCAAGGTAGTGTAAAAACTACCAGGAGAACTCCTGTCTGGCACATTCCCCGGTGGAGTTGTGCATGGGGTGTCTTTGGAACATTTTGTCACCAGCCGACTCCAAAATTCAGCGGTTCCCCATCTCAGCCCAGAAAGCAGGTAGAACAACTTTTGTGGTGCCTTTCAGCTGCCTACCAAGGTAGTGTAAAAACTACCAGGAGAACTCCTGTCTGGCACCTTCCCCGGTGGAGTTGTGCAGGGGGTGTGTTTGGAACATTTTGTCACCGGCCGAGTCCAAAATTCAGCGGTTCCCCATCTCAGCCCAGAAAGCAGGTAGAACAACTTTTGTGGTGCCTTTCAGCTGCCTACCAAGGTAGTGTAAAAACTACCAAGAGAACTCCTGCCTGGCACCTTCCCCGGTGGAGTTGTGCATGGGGTGTGTTTGGAACATTTTGTCACCGGCCGACTCCAAAATTCAGCGGTTCCCCATCTCAGCCCAGAAAGCAGGTAGAACAACTTTTGTGGTGTCTTTCAGATGCCTACCGGAGCAATGTAAAAACTACCAGGAGAACTCCAGTCTGGCACCTTCCCCGGTGGAGTTGTGCATGGGGTGTGTTTGGAACATTTTGTCACCAGCCGACTCCAAAATTCAGCGGTTCCCCATCTCAGCCCAGAAAGCAGGTAGAACAACTTTTGTGGTGCCTTTCAAATGCCTACCAAGGTAGTGTAAAAACTACCAAGAGGACTCCGGCCTGGCACCTTCCCCGGTGGAGTTGTGCATGGGGTGTGTTTGGAACATTTTGTCACCGGCCGACTCCAAAAGTCAGCGGTTCCCCATCTCAGCCCAGAAAGCAGGAAGAACAGCTTTTGTAGTGTCTTTTTGATGCCTACCGGAGCAATGTAAAAACTACCAACAGAATTCGTTCCTGGCACCTTCGCTAGTGGAGTTGTGCTTGGGGTGTATTTGGAACATTTTGTCACCAGCCGAGTCCAAAATTCAGCTGTTCCCGATCTCAGCCCAGAAAGCAGGTAGAACAACTTTTGTGGTGCCTTTCAGCTGCCTACCAAGGTAGTGTAAAAACTATCAAGAGAACTCTTGTCTGGCACCTTCCCCGGTGGAGTTGTGCATGGGGTGTGTTTGGAACATTTTGTCACCGGCCGACTCCAAAATTCAGCTGTTCCCCATCTCAGCCCAGAAAGCAGGTAGAACAACTTTTGTGGTGTCCTTTTGATGCCTACCGGAGCAATGTAAAAACTACCAACAGAACTCGTCCCTGGCACCTTCGCTAGTGGAGTTGTGCATGGGGTGTATTTATTGAAATTTTGTCACCAGCCGAGTCCAAAATTCAGCTGTTCCCCATCTCAGCCCAGAAAGCAGGTAGAACAACTTTTGTGGTGCCTTTCAGCTGCCTACCAAGGTAGTGTAAAAACTACCAGGAGAACTCCTGTCTGGCACCTTCCCCGGTGGAGTTGTGCATGGGGTGTGTTTGGAACATTTCGTCACCAGCCGACTCCAAAATTCAGCGGTTCCCCATCTCAGCCCAGAAAGCAGGTAGAACAACTTTTGTGGTGCCTTTCAGCTGCCTACCAAGGTAGTGTAAAAACTATTAAGAGAACTCCTGTCTGGCACCTTCCCCGGTGGAGTTGTGCATGGGGTGTGTTTGGAACATTTTGTCACCGGCCGACTCCAAAATTCAACGGTTCCCCATCTCAGCCCAGAAAGCAGGTAGAACAACTTTTGTGGTGTCTTTCAGATGCCTACCGGAGCAATGTAAAAACTACCAGGAGAACTCCTGCCTGGCACCTTCCCCGGTGGAGTTGTGCATGGGGTGTGTTTGGAACATTTTGTCACCGGCCGACTCCAAAATTCAGCGGTTCCCCATCTCAGCCCAGAAAGCAGGTAGAACAACTTTTGTGGTGTCTTTCAGATGCCTACCGGAGCAATGTAAAAACTACCAGGAGAACTCCTGTCTGGCACCTTCCCCGGTGGAGTTGTGCATGGGGTGTGTTTGGAACATTTTGTCACCAGCCGACTCCAAAATTCAGCGGTTCCCCATCTCAGCCCAGAAAGCAGGTAGAACAACTTTTGTGGTGCCTTTCAGCTGCCTACCAAGGTAGTGTAAAAACTACCAGGAGAACTCCTGTCTGGCACCTTCCCCGGTGGAGTTGTGCATGGGGTGTGTTTGGAACATTTTGTCACCGGCCGAGTCCAAAATTCAGCTGTTCCCCATCTCAGCCCAGAAAGCAGGTAGAACAACTTTTGTGGTGCCTTTCAGCTGCCTACCAAGGTAGTGTAAAAACTACTAAGAGAACTCCTGTCTGGCACCTTCCCCGGTGGAGTTGTGCAGGGGGTGTGTTTGGAACATTTTGTCACCGGCCGACTCCAAAATTCAGCGGTTCCCCATCTCAGCCCAGAAAGCAGGTAGAACAACTTTTGTGGTGTCTTTCAGATGCCTACCAGAGCAATGTAAAAACTACAAGGAGAACTCCTGTCTGGCACCTTCGCTAGTGGAGTTGTGCTTGGGGTGTGTTTGGAACATTTTGTCACCAGCCGAGTCCAAAATTCAGCTGTTCCCCATCTCAGCCCAGAAAGCAGGTAGAACAACTTTTGTGGTGCCTTTCAAATGCCTACCAAGGTAGTGTAAAAACTATTCAGAGAACTCTTGTCTGGCACCTTCCCCGGTGGAGTTGTGCATGGGGTCTGTTTGGAACATTTTTTCACCGGCCGAGTCCAAAATTCAGCGATTCCCCATCTCAGCCCAGAAAGCAGGTAGAACAACTTTTGTGGTGTCCTTTTGATGCCTACCGGAGCAATGTAAAAACTACCAACAGAACTCGTCCCTGGCACCTTCGCTAGTGGAGTTGTGCATGGGGTGTATTTATTAAAATTTTGTCACCAGCCGAGTCCAAAATTCAGCTGTTCCCCATCTCAGCCCAGAAAGCAGGTAGAACAACTTTTGTGGTGCCTTTCAGCTGCCTACCAAGGTAGTGTAAAAACTATCAGGAGAACTCCTGTCTGGCACCTTCCCCGGTGGAGTTGTGCATGGGGTGTGTTTGGAACATTTCGTCACCAGCCGACTCCAAAATTCAGCGGTTCCTCATCTCAGCCCAGAAAGCAGGTAGAACAACTTTTGTGGTGCCTTTCAGCTGCCTACCAAGGTAGTGTAAAAACTATTCAGAGAACTCCTGTCTGGCACCTTCCCCGGTGGAGTTGTGCAGGGGGTGTCTTTGGAACATTTTGTCACCGGCCGACTCCAAAATTCAGCGGTTCCCCATCTCAGCCCAGAAAGCAGGAAGAACAACTTTTGTGGTGTCCTTTTGATGCCTACCGGAGCAATGTAAAAACTACCAACAGAATTCGTTCCTGGCACCTTCGCTAGTGGAGTTGTGCATGGGGTGTATTTATTAAAATTTTGTCACCAGCCGAGTCCAAAATTCAGCTGTTCCCCATCTCAGCCCAGAAAGCAGGTAGAACAACTTTTGTGGTGCCTTTCAGCTGCCTACCAAGGTAGTGTAAAAACTACCAGGAGAACTCCTGTCTGGCACATTCCCCGGTGGAGTTGTGCATGGGGTGTGTTTGGAACATATTGTCACCAGCCGACTCCAAAATTCAGCGGTTCCCCATCTCAGCCCAGAAAGCAGGTAGAACAACTTTTGTGGTGTCTTTCAGATGCCTACCGGAGCAATGTAAAAACTACCAGGAGAACTCTTGTCTGGCACCTTCCCCGGTGGAGTTGTGCATGGGGTGTGTTCGGAACATTTTGTCACCAGCCGAGTCCAAAAATTCAGCGGTTCCCCATCTCAGCCCAGAAAGCAGGTAGAACAACTTTTGTGGTGCCTTTCAAATGCCTACCAAGGTAGTGTAAAAACTATTCAGAGAACTCCTGCCTGGCACCTTCCCCGGTGGAGTTGTGCATGGGGTGTGTTTGGAACATTTTGTCACCGCCCGACTCCAAAATTCAGCGGTTCCCCATCTCAGCCCAGAAAGCAGGTAGAACAACTTTTGTGGTGTCCTTTTGATGCCTACCAGAGCAATGTAAAAACTACCAACAGAACTCGTCCCTGGCACCTTCGCTAGTGGAGTTGTGCATGGGGTGTATTTATTAAAATTTTGTAACCAGCCGAGTCCAAAATTCAGCTGTTCCCCATCTCAGCCCAGAAAGCAGGTAGAACAACTTTTGTGGTGCCTTTCAGCTGCCTACCAAGGTAGTGTAAAAACTACCAGGAGAACTCCTGTCTGGCACCTTCCCCGGTGGAGTTGTGCATGGGGTGTGTTTGGAACATTTTGTCACCAGCCGAGTCCAAAATTCAGCGGTTCCCCATCTCAGCCCAGAAAGCAGGTAGAACAACTTTTGTGGTGTCTTTCAGATGCCTACCGGAGCAATGTAAAAACTACCAGGAGAACTCCTGCCTGGCACCTTCCCCGGTGGAGTTGTGCATGGGGTGTGTTCGGAACATTTTGTCACCAGCCGAGTCCAAAAATTCAGCGGTTCCCCATCTCAGCCCAGAAAGCAGGTAGAACAACTTTTGTGGTGCCTTTCAAATGCCTACCAAGGTAGTGTAAAAACTATCAAGAGAACTCTTGTCTGGCACCTTCCCCGGTGGAGTTGTGCATGGGGTGTGTTTGGAACATTTTGTCACCGGCCGACTCCAAAATTCAGCTGTTCCCCATCTCAGCCCAGAAAGCAGGTAGAACAACTTTTGTGGTGTCCTTTTGATGCCTACCGGAGCAATGTAAAAACTACCAACAGAACTCGTCCCTGGCACCTTCGCTAGTGGAGTTGTGCATGGGGTGTATTTATTGAAATTTTGTCACCAGCCGAGTCCAAAATTCAGCTGTTCCCCATCTCAGCCCAGAAAGCAGGTAGAACAACTTTTGTGGTGCCTTTCAGCTGCCTACCAAGGTAGTGTAAAAACTACCAGGAGAACTCCTGTCTGGCACCTTCCCCGGTGGAGTTGTGCATGGGGTGTGTTTGGAACATTTCGTCACCAGCCGACTCCAAAATTCAGCGGTTCCCCATCTCAGCCCAGAAAGCAGGTAGAACAACTTTTGTGGTGCCTTTCAGCTGCCTACCAAGGTAGTGTAAAAACTATTCAGAGAACTCCTGTCTGGCACCTTCCCCGGTGGAGTTGTGCATGGGGTGTGTTTGGAACATTTTGTCACCGGCCGACTCCAAAATTCAACGGTTCCCCATCTCAGCCCAGAAAGCAGGTAGAACAACTTTTGTGGTGTCTTTCAGATGCCTACCGGAGCAATGTAAAAACTACCAGGAGAACTCCTGCCTGGCACCTTCCCCGGTGGAGTTGTGCATGGGGTGTGTTTGGAACATTTTGTCACCGGCCGACTCCAAAATTCAGCGGTTCCCCATCTCAGCCCAGAAAGCAGGTAGAACAACTTTTGTGGTGTCTTTCAGATGCCTACCGGAGCAATGTAAAAACTACCAGGAGAACTCCTGTCTGGCACCTTCCCCGGTGGAGTTGTGCATGGGGTGTGTTTGGAACATTTTGTCACCAGCCGACTCCAAAATTCAGCGGTTCCCCATCTCAGCCCAGAAAGCAGGTAGAACAACTTTTGTGGTGTCTTTCAGATGCCTACCGGAGCAATGTAAAAACTACCAGGAGAACTCCTGTCTGGCACCTTCCCCGGTGGAGTTGTGCATGGGGTGTGTTTGGAACATTTTGTCACCGGCCGACTCCAAAATTCAGCTGTTCCCCATCTCAGCCCAGAAAGCAGGTAGAACAACTTTTGTGGTGTCTTTCAGATGCCTACCAGAGCAATGTAAAAACTACAAGGAGAACTCCTGTCTGGCACCTTCGCTAGTGGAGTTGTGCTTGGGGTGTGTTTGGAACATTTTGTCACCAGCCGAGTCCAAAATTCAGCTGTTCCCCATCTCAGCCCAGAAAGCAGGTGGAACAACTTTTGTGGTGCCTTTCAGCTGCCTAGCAAGGTAGTGTAAAAACTACCAAGAGAACTCCTGCCTGGCACCTTCCCCGGTGGAGTTGTGCATGGGGTGTCTTTGGAACATTTTGTCACCGGCCGACTCCAAAATTCAGCGGTTCCCCATCTCAGCCCAGAAAGCAGGTAGAACAACTTTTGTGGTGTCCTTTTGATGCCTACCGGAGCAATGTAAAAACTACCAACAGAACTCGTCCCTGGCACCTTCGCTAGTGGAGTTGTGCATGGGGTGTATTTATTAAAATTTTGTAACCAGCCGAGTCCAAAATTCAGCTGTTCCGCATCTCAGCCCAGAAAGCAGGTAGAACAACTTTTGTGGTGCCTTTCAGCTGCCTACCAAGGTAGTGTAAAAACTACCATGAGAACTCCTGTCTGGCACCTTCCCCGGTGGAGTTGTGCATGGGGTGTGTTTGGAACATTTTGTCACCAGCCGACTCCAAAATTCAGCGGTTCCCCATCTCAGCCCAGAAAGCAGGTAGAACAACTTTTGTGGTGTCTTTCAGATGCCTACCGGAGCAATGTAAAAACTACCAGGAGAACTCCTGTCTGGCACCTTCCCCGGTGGAGTTGTGCATGGGGTGTGTTCGGAACATTTTGTCACCAGCCGAGTCCAAAAATTCAGCGGTTCCCCATCTCAGCCCAGAAAGCAGGTAGAACAACTTTTGTGGTGCCTTTCAAATGCCTACCAAGGTAGTGTAAAAACTATTCAGAGAACTCCTGCCAGGCACCTTCCCCGGTGGAGTTGTGCATGGGGTGTCTTTGGAACATTTTGTCACCGGCCGACTCCAAAATTCAGCGGTTCCCCATCTCAGCCCAGAAAGCAGGTAGAACAACTTTTGTGGTGTCTTTTTGATGCCTACCGGAGCAATGTAAAAACTACCAACAGAATTCCTTCCTGGCACCTTCGCTAGTGGAGTTGTGCATGGGGTGTATTTATTAAAATTTTGTCACCAGCCGAGTCCAAAATTCAGCTGTTCCCCATCTCAGCCCAGAAAGCAGGTAGAACAACTTTTGTGGTGCCTTTCAGCTTCCTACCAAGGTAGTGTAAAAACTATCAGGAGAACTCTTGTCTGGCACCTTCCCTAGTGGAGTTGTGCATGGGGTGTGTTTGGAACATTTTGTCACCAGCCGACTCCAAAATTCAGCGGTTCCCCATCTCAGCCCAGAAAGCAGGTAGAACAACTTTTGTGGTGCCTTTCAAATGCCTACCAAGGTAGTGTAAAAACTACCAAGAGAACTCCTGTCTGGCACCTTCTCCGGTGGAGTTGTGCATGGGGTGTGTTTGGAACATTTTGTCACCGGCCGACTCCAAAATTCAGCGGTTCCCCATCTCAGCCCAGAAAGCAGGTAGAACAACTTTTGTGGTGTCCTTTTGATGCCTACCGGAGCAATGTAAAAACTACCAACAGAACTCGTCCCTGGCACCTTCGCTAGGGGAGTTGTGCATGGGATGTATTTATTAAAATGTTGTCACCAGCCGAGTCCAAAATTCAGCTGTTCCCCATCTCAGCCCAGAAAGCAGGTAGAACAACTTTTGTGGTGCCTTTCAGCTGCCTACCAAGGTAGTGTAAAAACTACCAGGAGAACTCCTGCCTGGCACCTTCCCCGGTGGAGTTGTGCAGGGGGTGTGTTTGGAACATTTTGTCACCGGCCGACTCCAAAATTCAGCGGTTCCCCATCTCAGCCCAGAAAGCAGGTAGAACAACTTTTGTGGTGTCTTTCAGATGCCTACCGGAGCAATGTAAAAACTACCAGGAGAACTCCTGCCTGGCACCTTCCCCGGTGGAGTTGTGCATGGGGTGTGTTTGGAACATTTTGTCACCAGCCGACTCCAAAAATTCAGCGGTTCCCCATCTCAGCCCAGAAAGCAGGTAGAACAACTTTTGTGGTGCCTTTCAGCTGCCTACCAAGGTAGTGTAAAAACTATCAAGAGAACTCCTGTCTGGCACCTTCCCCGGTGGAGTTGTGCAGGGGGTGTGTTTGGAACATTTTGTCACCAGCCGACTCCAAAATTCAGCGTTTCCCCATCTCAGCCCAGAAAGCAGGTAGAACAACTTTTGTGGTGCCTTTCAGCTGCCTACCAAGGTAGTGTAAAAACTACCAGGAGAACTCCTGTCTGGCACCTTCCCCAATGGAGTTGTGCATGGGGTGTGTTTGGAACATTTTGTCACCGGCCGAGTACAAAATTCAGCAGTTCCCCATCTCAGCCCAGAAAGCAGGTAGAACAACTTTTGTAGTGTCTTTTTGATGCCTACCGGAGCAATGTAAAAACTACCAACAGAATTCGTTCCTGGCACCTTCGCTAGTGGAGTTGTGCATGGGGTGTATTTATTAAAATTTTGTCACCAGTCGAGTCCAAAATTCAGCTGTTCCCCATCTCAGCCCAGAAAGCAGGTAGAACAACTTTTGTGGTGCCTTTCAAATGCCTACCAAGGTAGTGTAAAAACTACCAAGAGAACTCCTGCCTGGCACCTTCCCCGGTGGAGTTGTGCATGGGGTGTCTTTGGAACATTTTGTCACCGCCCGACTCCAAAATTCAGCGGTTCCCCATCTCAGCCCAGAAAGCAGGTAGAACAACTTTTGTGGTGTCCTTTTGATGCCTACCGGAGCAATGTAAAAACTACCAACAGAACTCGTCCCTGGCACCTTCGCTAGTGGAGTTGTGCATGGGGTGTATTTATTAAAATTTTGTCACCAGCCGAGTCCAAAATTCAGCGGTTCCCCATCTCAGCCCAGAAAGCAGGTAGAACAACTTTTGTAGTGCCTTTCAGCTGCCTACCAAGGTAGTGTAAAAACTATCAAGAGAACTCTTGTCTGGCACCTTCCCCGGTGGAGTTGTGCATGGGGTGTGTTTGGAACATTTTGTCACCGGCCGACTCCAAAATTCAGCGGTTCCCCATCTCAGCCCAGAAAGCAGGTAGAACAACTTTTGAGGTGTCTTTCAGATGCCTACCGGAGCAATGTAAAATCTACCAGGAGAACTCCTGTCTGGCACCTTCCCCGGTGGAGTTGTGCATGGGGTGTGTTTGGAACATTTTGTCACCGGCCGACTCCAAAATTCAGCGGTTCCCCATCTCAGCCCAGAAAGCAGGTAGAACAACTTTTGTGGTGTCCTTTTGATGCCTACCGGAGCAATGTAAAAACTACCAACAGAACTCGTCCCTGGCACCTTCGCTAGTGGAGTTGTGCATGGGGTGTATTTATTAAAATTTTGTCACCAGCCGAGTCCAAAATTCAGCGGTTCCCCATCTCAGCCCAGAAAGCAGGTAGAACAACTTTTGTGGTGCCTTTCAGGTGCCTACCAAGGTAGTGTAAAAACTACCAGGAGAACTCCTGTCTGGCACCTTCCCCGGTGGAGTTGTGCATGGGGTGTGTTTGGAACATTTTGTCACCGGCCGAGTACAAAATTCAGCAGTTCCCCATCTCAGCCCAGAAAGCAGGTAGAACAACTTTTGTAGTGTCTTTTTGATGCCTACCGGAGCAATGTAAAAACTACCAACAGAATTCGTTCCTGGCACCTTCGCTAGTGGAGTTGTGCATGGGGTGTATTTATTAAAATTTTGTCACCAGTCGAGTCCAAAATTCAGCTGTTCCCCATCTCAGCCCAGAAAGCAGGTAGAACAACTTTTGTGGTGCCTTTCAAATGCCTACCAAGGTAGTGTAAAAACTACCAAGAGAACTCCTGCCTGGCACCTTCCCCGGTGGAGTTGTGCATGGGGTGTCTTTGGAACATTTAGTCACCGGCCGAGTCCAAAATTCAGCGATTCCCCATCTCAGCCCAGAAAGCAGGTAGAACAACTTTTGTGGTGTCCTTTTGATGCCTACCGGAGCAATGTAAAAACTACCAACAGAACTCGTCCCTGGCACCTTCGCTAGTGGAGTTGTGCATGGGGTGTATTTATTAAAATGTTGTCACCAGCCGAGTCCAAAATTGAGCTGTTCCCCATCTCAGCCCAGAAAGCAGGTAGAACAACTTTTGTGGTGCCTTTCAGCTGCCTACCAAGGTAGTGTAAAAACTACCAGGAGAACTCCTGCCTGGCACCTTCCCCGGTGGAGTTGTGCAGGGGGTGTGTTTGGAACATTTTGTCACCAGCCGAGTCCAAAATTCAGCGGTTCCCCATCTCAGCCCAGAAAGCAGGTAGAACAACTTTTGTGGTGCCTTTCAAATGCCTACCAAGGTAGTGTAAAAACTACTAAGAGAACTCCTGCCTGGCACCTTCCCCGGTGGAGTTGTGCATGGGGTGTCTTTGGAACATTTTGTCACCGGCCGACTCCAAAATTCAGCGGTTCCCCATCTCAGCCCAGAAAGCAGGTAGAACAACTTTTGTGGTGTCCTTTTGATGCCTACCGGAGCAATGTAAAAACTACCAACAGAGCTCGTCCCTGGCACCTTCGCTAGTGGAGTTGTGCATGGGGTGTATTTATTAAAATGTTGTCACCGGCCGAGTCCAAAATTCAGCGGTTCCCCATCTCAGCCCAGAAAGCAGGTAGAACAACTTTTGTGGTGCCTTTCAGCTGCCTACCAAGGTAGTGTAAAAACTACCAGGAGAACTCCTGCCTGGCACCTTCCCCGGTGGAGTTGTGCAGGGGGTGTGTTTGGAACATTTTGTCACCGGCCGACTCCAAAATTCAGCGGTTCCCCATCTCAGCCCAGAAAGCAGGTAGAACAACTTTTGTGGTGTCTTTCAGATGCCTACCGGAGCAATGTAAAAACTACCAGGAGAACTCCTGCCTGGCACCTTCCCCGGTGGAGTTGTGCATGGGGTGTGTTTGGAACATTTTGTCACCAGCCGACTCCAAAAATTCAGCGGTTCCCCATCTCAGCCCAGAAAGCAGGTAGAACAACTTTTGTGGTGCCTTTCAGCTGCCTACCAAGGTAGTGTAAAAACTATCAAGAGAACTCCTGTCTGGCACCTTCCCCGGTGGAGTTGTGCAGGGGGTGTGTTTGGAACATTTTGTCACCAGCCGAGTCCAAAATTCAGCGGTTCCCCATCTCAGCCCAGAAAGCAGGTAGAACAACTTTTGTGGTGCCTTTCAGGTGCCTACCAAGGTAGTGTAAAAACTACCAGGAGAACTCCTGTCTGGCACCTTCCCCGGTGGAGTTGTGCATGGGGTGTGTTTGGAACATTTTGTCACCGGCTGAGTACAAAATTCAGCAGTTCCCCATCTCAGCCCAGAAAGCAGGTAGAACAACTTTTGTAGTGTCTTTTTGATGCCTACCGGAGCAATGTAAAAACTACCAACAGAATTCGTTCCTGGCACCTTCGCTAGTGGAGTTGTGCATGGGGTGTATTTATTAAAATTTTGTCACCAGTCGAGTCCAAAATTCAGCTGTTCCCCATCTCAGCCCAGAAAGCAGGTAGAACAACTTTTGTGGTGCCTTTCAAATGCCTACCAAGGTAGTGTAAAAACTACCAAGAGAACTCCTGCCTGGCACCTTCCCCGGTGGAGTTGTGCATGGGGTGTGTTTGGAACATTTTGTCACCGGCCGAGTCCAAAATTCAGCGATTCCCCATCTCAGCCCAGAAAGCAGGTAGAACAACTTTTGTGGTGTCCTTTTGATGCCTACCGGAGCAATGTAAAAACTACCAACAGAACTCGTCCCTGGCACCTTCGCTAGTGGAGTTGTGCATGGGGTGTATTTATTAAAATGTTGTCACCAGCCGAGTCCAAAATTCAGCTGTTCCCCATCTCAGCCCAGAAAGCAGGTAGAATAACTTTTGTGGTGCCTTTCAGCTGCCTACCAAGGTAGTGTAAAAACTACCAGGAGAACTCCTGCCTGGCACCTTCCCCGGTGGAGTTGTGCATGGGGTGTGTTTGGAACATTTTGTCACCAGCCGACTCCAAAATTCAGCGGTTCCCCATCTCAGCCCAGAAAGCAGGTAGAACAACTTTTGTGGTGCCTTTCAGCTGCCTACCAAGGTAGTGTAAAAACTACTAAGAGAACTCCTGTCTGGCACCTTCCCCGGTGGAGTTGTGCAGGGGGTGTCTTTGGAACATTTTGTCACCGGCCGACTCCAAAATTCAGCGGTTCCCCATCTCAGCCCAGAAAGCAGGTAGAACAACTTTTGAGGTGTCTTTCAGATGCCTACCGGAGCAATGTAAAATCTACCAGGAGAACTCCTGTCTGGCACCTTCCCCGGTGGAGTTGTGCATGGGGTGTGTTTGGAACATTTTGTCACCGGCCGACTCCAAAATTCAGCGGTTCCCCATCTCAGCCCAGAAAGCAGGTAGAACAACTTTTGTGGTGTCCTTTTGATGCCTACCGGAGCAATGTAAAAACTACCAACAGAACTCGTCCCTGGCACCTTCGCTAGTGGAGTTGTGCATGGGGTGTATTTATTAAAATTTTGTCACCAGCCGAGTCCAAAATTCAGCGGTTCCCCATCTCAGCCCAGAAAGCAGGTAGAACAACTTTTGTGGTGCCTTTCAGGTGCCTACCAAGGTAGTGTAAAAACTACCAGGAGAACTCCTGTCTGGCACCTTCCCCGGTGGAGTTGTGCATGGGGTGTGTTTGGAACATTTTGTCACCGGCCGAGTACAAAATTCAGCAGTTCCCCATCTCAGCCCAGAAAGCAGGTAGAACAACTTTTGTAGTGTCTTTTTGATGCCTACCGGAGCAATGTAAAAACTACCAACAGAATTCGTTCCTGGCACCTTCGCTAGTGGAGTTGTGCATGGGGTGTATTTATTAAAATTTTGTCACCAGTCGAGTCCAAAATTCAGCTGTTCCCCATCTCAGCCCAGAAAGCAGGTAGAACAACTTTTGTGGTGCCTTTCAAATGCCTACCAAGGTAGTGTAAAAACTACCAAGAGAACTCCTGCCTGGCACCTTCCCCGGTGGAGTTGTGCATGGGGTGTCTTTGGAACATTTAGTCACCGGCCGAGTCCAAAATTCAGCGATTCCCCATCTCAGCCCAGAAAGCAGGTAGAACAACTTTTGTGGTGTCCTTTTGATGCCTACCGGAGCAATGTAAAAACTACCAACAGAACTCGTCCCTGGCACCTTCGCTAGTGGAGTTGTGCATGGGGTGTATTTATTAAAATGTTGTCACCAGCCGAGTCCAAAATTGAGCTGTTCCCCATCTCAGCCCAGAAAGCAGGTAGAACAACTTTTGTGGTGCCTTTCAGCTGCCTACCAAGGTAGTGTAAAAACTACCAGGAGAACTCCTGCCTGGCACCTTCCCCGGTGGAGTTGTGCAGGGGGTGTGTTTGGAACATTTTGTCACCAGCCGAGTCCAAAATTCAGCGGTTCCCCATCTCAGCCCAGAAAGCAGGTAGAACAACTTTTGTGGTGCCTTTCAAATGCCTACCAAGGTAGTGTAAAAACTACTAAGAGAACTCCTGCCTGGCACCTTCCCCGGTGGAGTTGTGCATGGGGTGTCTTTGGAACATTTTGTCACCGGCCGACTCCAAAATTCAGCGGTTCCCCATCTCAGCCCAGAAAGCAGGTAGAACAACTTTTGTGGTGTCCTTTTGATGCCTACCGGAGCAATGTAAAAACTACCAACAGAGCTCGTCCCTGGCACCTTCGCTAGTGGAGTTGTGCATGGGGTGTATTTATTAAAATGTTGTCACCGGCCGAGTCCAAAATTCAGCGGTTCCCCATCTCAGCCCAGAAAGCAGGTAGAACAACTTTTGTGGTGCCTTTCAGCTGCCTACCAAGGTAGTGTAAAAACTACCAGGAGAACTCCTGCCTGGCACCTTCCCCGGTGGAGTTGTGCAGGGGGTGTGTTTGGAACATTTTGTCACCGGCCGACTCCAAAATTCAGCGGTTCCCCATCTCAGCCCAGAAAGCAGGTAGAACAACTTTTGTGGTGTCTTTCAGATGCCTACCGGAGCAATGTAAAAACTACCAGGAGAACTCCTGCCTGGCACCTTCCCCGGTGGAGTTGTGCATGGGGTGTGTTTGGAACATTTTGTCACCAGCCGACTCCAAAAATTCAGCGGTTCCCCATCTCAGCCCAGAAAGCAGGTAGAACAACTTTTGTGGTGCCTTTCAGCTGCCTACCAAGGTAGTGTAAAAACTATCAAGAGAACTCCTGTCTGGCACCTTCCCCGGTGGAGTTGTGCAGGGGGTGTGTTTGGAACATTTTGTCACCAGCCGAGTCCAAAATTCAGCGGTTCCCCATCTCAGCCCAGAAAGCAGGTAGAACAACTTTTGTGGTGCCTTTCAGGTGCCTACCAAGGTAGTGTAAAAACTACCAGGAGAACTCCTGTCTGGCACCTTCCCCGGTGGAGTTGTGCATGGGGTGTGTTTGGAACATTTTGTCACCGGCTGAGTACAAAATTCAGCAGTTCCCCATCTCAGCCCAGAAAGCAGGTAGAACAACTTTTGTAGTGTCTTTTTGATGCCTACCGGAGCAATGTAAAAACTACCAACAGAATTCGTTCCTGGCACCTTCGCTAGTGGAGTTGTGCATGGGGTGTATTTATTAAAATTTTGTCACCAGTCGAGTCCAAAATTCAGCTGTTCCCCATCTCAGCCCAGAAAGCAGGTAGAACAACTTTTGTGGTGCCTTTCAAATGCCTACCAAGGTAGTGTAAAAACTACCAAGAGAACTCCTGCCTGGCACCTTCCCCGGTGGAGTTGTGCATGGGGTGTGTTTGGAACATTTTGTCACCGGCCGAGTCCAAAATTCAGCGATTCCCCATCTCAGCCCAGAAAGCAGGTAGAACAACTTTTGTGGTGTCCTTTTGATGCCTACCGGAGCAATGTAAAAACTACCAACAGAACTCGTCCCTGGCACCTTCGCTAGTGGAGTTGTGCATGGGGTGTATTTATTAAAATGTTGTCACCAGCCGAGTCCAAAATTCAGCTGTTCCCCATCTCAGCCCAGAAAGCAGGTAGAATAACTTTTGTGGTGCCTTTCAGCTGCCTACCAAGGTAGTGTAAAAACTACCAGGAGAACTCCTGCCTGGCACCTTCCCCGGTGGAGTTGTGCATGGGGTGTGTTTGGAACATTTTGTCACCAGCCGACTCCAAAATTCAGCGGTTCCCCATCTCAGCCCAGAAAGCAGGTAGAACAACTTTTGTGGTGCCTTTCAGCTGCCTACCAAGGTAGTGTAAAAACTACTAAGAGAACTCCTGTCTGGCACCTTCCCCGGTGGAGTTGTGCAGGGGGTGTGTTTGGAACATTTTGTCACCGGCCGACTCCAAAATTCAGCGGTTCCCCATCTCAGCCCAGAAAGCAGGTAGAACAACTTTTGTGGTGTCTTTCAGATGCCTACCAGAGCAATGTAAAAACTACCAGGAGAACTCCTGTCTGGCACCTTCCCCGGTGGAGTTGTGCATGGGGTGTGTTTGGAACATTTTGTCACCAGCCGAGTCCAAAATTCAGCGGTTCCCCATCTCAGCCCAGAAAGCAGGTAGAACAACTTTTGTGGTGCCTTTCAAATGCCTACCAAGGTAGTGTAAAAACTACCAAGAGAACTCCTGCCTGGCACCTTCCCCAGTGGAGTTGTGCATGGGGTGTGTTTGGAACATTTTTTCACCAGCCGAGTCCAAATTTCAGCGATTCCCCATCTCAGCCCAGAAAGCAGGTAGAACAACTTTTGTGGTGTCCTTTTGATGCCTACCGGAGCAATGTAAAAACTACCAACAGAGCTCGTTCCTGGCACCTTCGCTAGTGGAGTTGTGCATGGGGTGTGTTTGGAACATTTTGTCACCGCCCGACTCCAAAATTCAGCGGTTCCCCATCTCAGCCCAGAAAGCAGGTAGAACAACTTTTGTGGTGTCTTTCAGATGCCTACCAGAGCAATGTAAAAACTACCAGGAGAACTCCTGTCTGGCACCTTCCCCGGTGGAGTTGTGCATGGGGTGTGTTTGGAACATTTTGTCACCAGCCGAGTCCAAAATTCAGCGGTTCCCCATCTCAGCCCAGAAAGCAGGTAGAACAACTTTTGTGGTGCCTTTCAAATGCCTACCAAGGTAGTGTAAAAACTACCAAGAGAACTCCTGCCTGGCACCTTCCCCGGTGGAGTTGTGCATGGGGTGTGTTTGGAACATTTTTTCACCAGCCGAGTCCAAATTTCAGCGATTCCCCATCTCAGCCCAGAAAGCAGGTAGAACAACTTTTGTGGTGTCCTTTTGATGCCTACCGGAGCAATGTAAAAACTACCAACAGAGCTCGTCCCTGGCACCTTCGCTAGTGGAGTTGTGCATGGGGTGTGTTTGGAACATTTTGTCACCGCCCGACTCCAAAATTCAGCGGTTCCCCATCTCAGCCCAGAAAGCAGGTAGAACAACTTTTGTGGTGCCTTTCAGATGCCTACCAAGGTAGTGTAAAAACTACCAGGAGAACTCCTGTCTGGCACCTTCCCCGGTGGAGTTGTGCATGGGGTGTGTTTGGAACATTTTGTCACCAGCCGAGTCCAAAATTCAGCGGTTCCCCATCTCAGCCCAGAAAGCAGGTAGAACAACTTTTGTGGTGCCTTTCAAATGCCTACCAAGGTAGTGTAAAAACTACCAAGAGAACTCCTGCCTGGCACCTTCCCCGGTGGAGCTGTGCATGGGGTGTGTTTGGAACATTTTGTCACCAGCCGACTCCAAAATTCAGCGATTCCCCATCTCAGCCCAGAAAGCAGGTAGAACAACTTTTGTGGTGTCTTTCAGATGCCTACCGGAGCAATGTAAAAACTACCAGGAGAACTCCTGTCTGGCACCTTCCCCGGTGGAGATGTGCAGGGGGTGTGTTTGGAACATTTTGTCACCGCCCGACTCCAAAATTCAGCGGTTCCCCATCTCAGCCCAGAAAGCAGGTAGAAAAACTTTTGTGGTGTCTTTCAGATGCCTACCGGAGCAATGTAAAAACTACCAGGAGAACTCCTGTCTGGCACCTTCCCCGGTGGAGTTGTGCATGGGGTGTGTTTGGAACATTTTGTCACCAGCCGACTCCAAAATTCAGCGGTTCCCCATCTCAGCCCAGAAAGCAGGTAGAACAACTTTTGTGGTGCCTTTCAAATGCCTACCAAGGTAGTGTAAAAACTACCAAGAGAACTCCTGCCTGGCACCTTCCCCGGTGGAGTTGTGCATGGGGTGTCTTTGGAACATTTTGTCACCGCCCGACTCCAAAATTCAGCGGTTCCCCATCTCAGCCCAGAAAGCAGGTAGAACAACTTTTGTGGTGTCCTTTTGATGCCTACCGGAGCAATGTAAAAACTACCAACAGAACTCGTCCCTGGCACCTTCGCTAGTGGAGTTGTGCATGGGGTGTATTTATTAAAATTTTGTCACCAGCCGAGTCCAAAATTCAGCGGTTCCCCATCTCAGCCCAGAAAGCAGGTAGAACAACTTTTGTGGTGCCTTTCAGCTGCCTACCAAGGTAGTGTAAAAACTATCAAGAGAACTCTTGTCTGGCACCTTCCCCGGTGGAGTTGTGCATGGGGTGTGTTTGGAACATTTTGTCACCGGCCGACTCCAAAATTCAGCGGTTCCCCATCTCAGCCCAGAAAGCAGGTAGAACAACTTTTGTGGTGTCTTTCAGATGCCTACCGGAGCAATGTAAAATCTACCAGGAGAACTCCTGTCTGGCACCTTCCCCGGTGGAGTTGTGCATGGGGTGTGTTTGGAACATTTTGTCACCAGCCGAGTCCAAAATTCAGCGGTTCCCCATCTCAGCCCAGAAAGCAGGTAGAACAACTTTTGTGGTGCCTTTCAAATGCCTACCAAGGTAGTGTAAAAACTACCAAGAGAACTCCTGCCTGGCACCTTCCCCGGTGGAGTTGTGCATGGGGTGTGTTTGGAACATTTTTTCACCAGCCGAGTCCAAATTTCAGCGATTCCCCATCTCAGCCCAGAAAGCAGGTAGAACAACTTTTGTGGTGTCCTTTTGATGCCTACCGGAGCAATGTAAAAACTACCAACAGAGCTCGTCCCTGGCACCTTCGCTAGTGGAGTTGTGCATGGGGTGTGTTTGGAACATTTTGTCACCGCCCGACTCCAAAATTCAGCGGTTCCCCATCTCAGCCCAGAAAGCAGGTAGAACAACTTTTGTGGTGCCTTTCAGATGCCTACCAAGGTAGTGTAAAAACTACCAGGAGAACTCCTGTCTGGCACCTTCCCCGGTGGAGTTGTGCATGGGGTGTGTTTGGAACATTTTGTCACCAGCCGAGTCCAAAATTCAGCGGTTCCCCATCTCAGCCCAGAAAGCAGGTAGAACAACTTTTGTGGTGCCTTTCAAATGCCTACCAAGGTAGTGTAAAAACTACCAAGAGAACTCCTGCCTGGCACCTTCCCCGGTGGAGCTGTGCATGGGGTGTGTTTGGAACATTTTGTCACCAGCCGACTCCAAAATTCAGCGATTCCCCATCTCAGCCCAGAAAGCAGGTAGAACAACTTTTGTGGTGTCTTTCAGATGCCTACCGGAGCAATGTAAAAACTACCAGGAGAACTCCTGTCTGGCACCTTCCCCGGTGGAGATGTGCAGGGGGTGTGTTTGGAACATTTTGTCACCGCCCGACTCCAAAATTCAGCGGTTCCCCATCTCAGCCCAGAAAGCAGGTAGAAAAACTTTTGTGGTGTCTTTCAGATGCCTACCGGAGCAATGTAAAAACTACCAGGAGAACTCCTGTCTGGCACCTTCCCCGGTGGAGTTGTGCATGGGGTGTGTTTGGAACATTTTGTCACCAGCCGACTCCAAAATTCAGCGGTTCCCCATCTCAGCCCAGAAAGCAGGTAGAACAACTTTTGTGGTGCCTTTCAAATGCCTACCAAGGTAGTGTAAAAACTACCAAGAGAACTCCTGCCTGGCACCTTCCCCGGTGGAGTTGTGCATGGGGTGTCTTTGGAACATTTTGTCACCGCCCGACTCCAAAATTCAGCGGTTCCCCATCTCAGCCCAGAAAGCAGGTAGAACAACTTTTGTGGTGTCCTTTTGATGCCTACCGGAGCAATGTAAAAACTACCAACAGAACTCGTCCCTGGCACCTTCGCTAGTGGAGTTGTGCATGGGGTGTATTTATTAAAATTTTGTCACCAGCCGAGTCCAAAATTCAGCGGTTCCCCATCTCAGCCCAGAAAGCAGGTAGAACAACTTTTGTGGTGCCTTTCAGCTGCCTACCAAGGTAGTGTAAAAACTATCAAGAGAACTCTTGTCTGGCACCTTCCCCGGTGGAGTTGTGCATGGGGTGTGTTTGGAACATTTTGTCACCGGCCGACTCCAAAATTCAGCGGTTCCCCATCTCAGCCCAGAAAGCAGGTAGAACAACTTTTGTGGTGTCTTTCAGATGCCTACCGGAGCAATGTAAAATCTACCAGGAGAACTCCTGTCTGGCACCTTCCCCGGTGGAGTTGTGCATGGGGTGTGTTTGGAACATTTTGTCACCGGCCGACTCCAAAATTCAGCGGTTCCCCATCTCAGCCCAGAAAGCAGGTAGAACAACTTTTGTGGTGTCCTTTTGATGCCTACCGGAGCAATGTAAAAACTACCAACAGAACTCGTCCCTGGCACCTTCGCTAGTGGAGTTGTGCATGGGGTGTATTTATTAAAATTTTGTCACCAGCCGAGTCCAAAATTCAGCGGTTCCCCATCTCAGCCCAGAAAGCAGGTAGAACAACTTTTGTGGTGCCTTTCAGCTGCCTACCAAGGTAGTGTAAAAACTATTAAGAGAACTCCTGTCTGGCACCTTCCCCGGTGGAGTTGTGCATGGGGTGTGTTTGGAACATTTTGTCACCGGCCGACTCCAAAATTCAGCGGTTCCCCATCTCAGCCCAGAAAGCAGGTAGAACAACTTTTGTGGTGTCTTTCAGATGCCTACCGGAGCAATGTAAAAACTACCAAGAGAACTCCTGTCTGGCACCTTCCCCGGTGGAGTTGTGCATGGGGTGTGTTTGGAACATTTTGTCACCGCCCGACTCCAAAATTCAGCGGTTCCCCATCTCAGCCCAGAAAGCAGGTAGAACAACTTTTGTGGTGCCTTTCAGCTGCCTACCAAGGTAGTGTAAAAACTACCAGGAGAACTCCTGCCTGGCACCTTCCCCGGTGGAGTTGTGCATGGGGTGTGTTTGGAACATTTTGTCACCAGCCGAGTCCAAAATTCAGCGGTTCCCCATCTCAGCCCAGAAAGCAGGTAGAACAACTTTTGTGGTGCCTTTCAGCTGCCTACCAAGGTAGTGTAAAAACTACCAGGAGAACTCCTGTCTGGCACCTTCCCCGGTGGAGTTGTGCATGGGGTGTGTTTGGAACATTTTGTCACCGGCCGACTCCAAAATTCAGCGGTTCCCCATCTCAGCCCAGAAAGCAGGTAGAACAACTTTTGTGGTGCCTTTCAGCTGCCTACCAAGGTAGTGTAAAAACTACTAAGTGAACTCCTGTCTGGCACCTTCCCCGGTGGAGTTGTGCAGGGGGTGTGTTTGGAATATTTTGTCACCGGCCGAGTCCAAAATTCAGCGGTTCCCCATCTCAGCCCAGAAAGCAGGTAGAACAACTTTTGTGGTGTCTTTCAGATGCCTACCGGAGCAATGTAAAAACTACCAGGAGAACTCCTGTCTGGCACCTTCCCCGGTGGAGTTGTGCAGGGGGTGTGTTTGGAACATTTTGTCACCGGCCGAGTCCAAAATTCAGCGGTTCCCCATCTCAGCCCAGAAAGTAGGTAGAACAACTTTTGTGGTGTCTTTCAGATGCCTACCGGAGCAATGTAAAAACTACCAGGAGAACTCCTGTCTGGCACCTTCCCCGGTGGAGTTGTGCATGGGGTGTGTTCGGAACATTTTGTCACCAGCCGAGTCCAAAAATTCAGCGGTTCCCCATCTCAGCTCAGAAAGCAGGTAGAACAACTTTTGTGGTGCCTTTCAAATGCCTACCAAGGTAGTGTAAAAACTACCAAGAGAACTCCTGCCTGGCACCTTCCCCGGTGGAGTTGTGCATGGGGTGTCTTTGGAACATTTTGTCACCGGCCGACTCCAAAATTCAGCGGTTCCCCATCTCAGCCCAGAAAGCAGGTAGAACAACTTTTGTGGTGTCCTTTTGATGCCTACCGGAGCAATGTAAAAACTACCAACAGAGCTCGTCCCTGGCACCTTCGCTAGTGGAGTTGTGCATGGGGTGTGTTTGGAACATTTTGTCACCGCCCGACTCCAAAATTCAGCGGTTCCCCATCTCAGCCCAGAAAGCAGGTAGAACAACTTTTGTGGTGCCTTTCAGCTGCCTACCAAGGTAGTGTAAAAACTACCAGGAGAACTCCTGTCTGGCACCTTCCCCGGTGGAGTTGTGCATGGGGTGTGTTTGGAACATTTCGTCTACCAGCCGACTCCAAAATTCAGCGGTTCCCCATCTCAGCCCAGAAAGCAGGTAGAACAACTTTTGTGGTGTCTTTCAGATGCCTACTGGAGCAATGTAAAAACTACCAGGAGAACTCCTGCCTGGCACCTTCCCCGGTATAGTTGTGCAGGGGGTGTCTTTGGAACATTTTGTCACCAGCCGAGTCCAAAATTCAGCGGTTCCCCATCTCAGCCCAGAAAGCAGGTAGAACAACTTTTGTGGTGTCTTTCAGATGCCTACCGGAGCAATGTAAAAACTACCAGGAGAACTCCTGTCTGGCACCTTCCCCGGTGGAGTTGTGCATGGGGTGTGTTTGGAACATTTCGTCACCAGCCAAGTCCAAAATTCAGCGATTCCCCATCCCAGCCCAGAAAGCAGGTAGAACAACTTTTGTGGTGTCCTTTTGATGCCTACCGGAGCAATGTAAAAACTACCAACAGAGCTCGTCCCTGGCACCTTCGCTAGTGGAGTTGTGCATGGGGTGTGTTTGGAACATTTTGTCACCGCCCGACTCCAAAATTCAGCGGTTCCCCATCTCAGCCCAGAAAGCAGGTAGAACAACTTTTGTGGTGCCTTTCAGCTGCCTACCAAGGTAGTGTAAAAACTACCAGGAGAACTCCTGTCTGGCACCTTCCCCGGTGGAGTTGTGCATGGGGTGTGTTTGGAACATTTTGTCACCGCCCGACTCCAAAATTCAGCGGTTCCCCATCTCAGCCCAGAAAGCAGGTAGAACAACTTTTGTGGTGTCTTTCAGATGCCTACCGGAGCAATGTAAAAACTACCAGGAGAACTCCTGTCTGGCACCTTCCCCGGTGGAGTTGTGCATGGGGTGTGTTTGGAACATTTTGTCACCTGCCGACTCCAAAATTCAGCGGTTCCCCATCTCAGCCCAGAAAGCAGGTAGAACAACTTTTGTGGTGCCTTTCAGCTGCCTACCAAGGTAGTGTAAAAACTACCAAGAGAACTCCTGCCTGGCACCTTCCCCGGTGGAGTTGTGCATGGGGTGTCTTTGGAACATTTTGTCACCGCCCGACTCCAAAATTCAGCGGTTCCCCATCTCAGCCCAGAAAGCAGGTAGAACAACTTTTGTGGTGTCCTTTTGATGCCTACCGGAGCAATGTAAAAACTACCAACAGAACTCGTCCCTGGCACCTTCGCTAGTGGAGTTGTGCATGGGGTGTATTTATTAAAATTTTGTCACCAGCCGAGTCCAAAATTCAGCGGTTCCCCATCTCAGCCCAGAAAGCAGGTAGAACAACTTTTGTGGTGCCTTTCAGCTGCCTACCAAGGTAGTGTAAAAACTATCAAGAGAACTCTTGTCTGGCACCTTCCCCGGTGGAGTTGTGCATGGGGTGTCTTTGGAACATTTTGTCACCGGCCGACTCCAAAATTCAGCGGTTCCCCATCTCAGCCCAGAAAGCAGGTAGAACAACTTTGGTGGTGTCTTTCAGATGCCTACCGGAGCAATGTAAAATCTACCAGGAGAACTCCCGTCTGGCACCTTCCCCGGTGGAGTTGTGCATGGGGTGTGTTTGGAACATTTTGTCACCGGCCGAGTCCAAAATTCAGCGGTTCCCCATCTCAGCCCAGAAAGCAGGTAGAACAACTTTTGTGGTGTCTTTCAGATGCCTACCGGAGCAATGTAAAAACTACCAGGAGAACTCCTGTCTGGCACCTTCCCCGGTGGAGTTGTGCATGGGGTGTGTTTGGAACATTTTGTCACCGGCCGACTCCAAAATTCAGCGGTTCCCCATCTCAGCCCAGAAAGCAGGTAGAACAACTTTTGTGGTGTCTTTCAGGTGCCTACCGGAGCAATGTAAAATCTACCAGGAGAACTCCTGTCTGGCACCTTCCCCGGTGGAGTTGTGCATGGGGTGTGTTTGGAACATTTTGTCACCGGCCGACTCCAAAATTCAGCGGTTCCCCATCTCAGCCCAGAAAGCAGGTAGAACAACTTTTGTGGTGTCTTTCAGATGCCTACCGGAGCAATGTAAAAACTATCAAGAGAACTCCTGTCTGGCACCTTCCCCGGTGGAGTTGTGCATGGGGTGTCTTTGGAACATTTTGTCACCAGCCGAGTCCAAAATTCAGCGGTTCCCCATCTCAGCCCAGAAAGCAGGTAGAACAACTTTTGTGCTGCCTTTCAGCTGCCTACCAAGGTAGTGTAAAAACTACCAGGAGAACTCCTGCCTGGCACCTTCCCCGGTGGAGTTGTGCATGGGGTGTGTTTGGAACATTTTGTCACCGGCCGACTCCAAAATTCAGCGGTTCCCCATCTCAGCCCAGAAAGCAGGTAGAACAACTTTTGTGGTGCCTTTCAGCTGCCTACCAAGGTAGTGTAAAAACTACTAAGAGAACTCCTGTCTGGCACCTTCCCCGGTGGCGTTGTGCAGGGGGTGTGTTTGGAACATTTTGTCACCGGCCGAGTCCAAAATTCAGCGGTTCCCCATCTCAGCCCAGAAAGCAGGTAGAACAACTTTTGTGGTGCCTTTCAAATGCCTACCAAGGTAGTGTAAAAACTACCAAGAGAACTCCTGCCTGGCACCTTCCCCGGTGGAGTTGTGCATGGGGTGTCTTTGGAACATTTTGTCACCGGCCGACTCCAAAATTCAGCGATTCCCCATCTCAGCCCAGAAAGCAGGTAGAACAACTTTTGTGGTGTCCTTTTGATGCCTACCGGAGCAATGTAAAAACTACCAACAGAGCTCGTCCCTGGCACCTTCGCTAGTGGAGTTGTGCATGGGGTGTGTTTGGAACATTTTGTCACCGGCCGACTCCAAAATTCAGCGGTTCCCCATCTCAGCCCAGAAAGCAGGTAGAACAACTTTTGTGGTGCCTTTCAGCTGCCTACCAAGGTAGTGTAAAAACTACCAGGAGAACTCCTGTCTGGCACCTTCCCCGGTGGAGTTGTGCATGGGGTGTGTTTGGAACATTTTGTCACCGGCCGACTCCAAAATTCAGCGGTTCCCCATCTCAGCCCAGAAAGCAGGTAGAACAACTTTTGTGGTGCCTTTCAGCTGCCTACCAAGGTAGTGTAAAAACTACTAAGAGAACTCCTGTCTGGCACCTTCCCCGGTGGAGTTGTGCAGGGGGTGTGTTTGGAACATTTTGTCACCGGCCGACTCCAAAATTCAGCGGTTCCCCATCTCAACCCAGAAAGCAGGTAGAACAACTTTTGTGGTGTCTTTCAGATGCCTACCGGAGCAATGTAAAAACTACCAGGAGAACTCCTGTCTGGCACCTTCCCCGGTGGAGTTGTGCATGGGGTGTGTTCGGAACATTTTGTCACCGGCCAAGTCCAAAATTCAGCGTTTCCCCATCTCAGCCCAGAAAGCAGGTAGAACAACTTTTGTGGTGTCTTTCAGATGCCTACCGGAGCAATGTAAAAACTACCAGGAGAACTCCTGTCTGGCACCTTCCCCGGTGGAGTTGTGCATGGGGTGTGTTCGGAACATTTTGTCACCAGCCGAGTCCAAAAATTCAGCGGTTCCCCATCTCAGCCCAGAAAGCAGGTAGAACAACTTTTGTGGTGCCTTTCAAATGCCTACCAAGGTAGTGTAAAAACTACCAAGAGAACTCCTGTCTGGCACCTTCCCCGGTGGAGTTGTGCATGGGGTGTCTTTGGAACATTTTGTCACCGGCCGACTCCAAAATTCAGCGATTCCCCATCTCAGCCCAGAAAGCAGGTAGAACAACTTTTGTGGTGTCCTTTTGATGCCTACCGGAGCAATGTAAAAACTACCAACAGAGCTCGTCCCTGGCACCTTCGCTAGTGGAGTTGTGCATGGGGTGTGTTTGGAACATTTTGTCACCGGCCGACTCCAAAATTCAGCGGTTCCCCATCTCAGCCCAGAAAGCAGGTAGAACAACTTTTGTGGTGCCTTTCAGCTGCCTACCAAGGTAGTGTAAAAACTACCAGGAGAACTCCTGTCTGGCACCTTCCCCGGTGGAGTTGTGCATGGGGTGTGTTTGGAACATTTTGTCACCGGCCGACTCCAAAATTCAGCGGTTCCCCATCTCAGCCCAGAAAGCAGGTAGAACAACTTTTGTGGTGCCTTTCAGCTGCCTACCAAGGTAGTGTAAAAACTACTAAGAGAACTCCTGTCTGGCACCTTCCCCGGTGGAGTTGTGCAGGGGGTGTCTTTGGAACATTTTGTCACCGGCCGAGTCCAAAATTCAGCGGTTCCCCATCTCAGCCCAGAAAGCAGGTAGAACAACTTTTGTGGTGTCTTTCAGATGCCTACCGGAGCAATGTAAAAACTACCAGGAGAACTCCTGTCTGGCACCTTCCCCGGTGGAGTTGTGCATGGGGTGTGTTCGGAACATTTTGTCACCGGCCGAGTCCAAAATTCAGCGGTTCCCCATCTCAGCCCAGAAAGCAGGTAGAACAACTTTTGTGGTGTCTTTCAGATGCCTACCGGAGCAATGTAAAAACTACCAGGAGAACTCCTGTCTGGCACCTTCCCCGGTGGAGTTGTGCATGGGGTGTGTTCGGAACATTTTGTCACCAGCCGAGTCCAAAAATTCAGCGGTTCCCCATCTCAGCTCAGAAAGCAGGTAGAACAACTTTTGTGGTGCCTTTCAAATGCCTACCAAGGTAGTGTAAAAACTACCAAGAGAACTCCTGCCTGGCACCTTCCCCGGTGGAGTTGTGCATGGGGTGTCTTTGGAACATTTTGTCACCGGCCGACTCCAAAATTCAGCGATTCCCCATCTCAGCCCAGAAAGCAGGTAGAACAACTTTTGTGGTGTCCTTTTGATGCCTACCGGAGCAATGTAAAAACTACCAACAGAGCTCGTCCCTGGCACCTTCGCTAGTGGAGTTGTGCATGGGGTGTGTTTGGAACATTTTGTCACCGGCCGACTCCAAAATTCAGCGGTTCCCCATCTCAGCCCAGAAAGCAGGTAGAACAACTTTTGTGGTGCCTTTCAGCTGCCTACCAAGGTAGTGTAAAAACTACCAGGAGAACTCCTGTCTGGCACCTTCCCCGGTGGAGTTGTGCATGGGGTGTGTTTGGAACATTTTGTCACCAGCCGAGTCCAAAATTCAGCGGTTCCCCATCTCAGCCCAGAAAGCAGGTAGAACAACTTTTGTGGTGCCTTTCAAATGGCTACCAAGGTAGTGTAAAAACTACCAAGAGAACTCCTTTCTGGCACCTTCCCCGGTGGAGTTGTGCATGGGGTGTCTTTGGAACATTTTGTCACCGGCCGAGTCCAAAATTCAGCGATTCCCCATCTCAGCCCAGAAAGCAGGTAGAACAACTTTTGTGGTGTCCTTTTGATGCCTACCGGAGCAATGTAAAAACTACCAACAGAGCTCGTCCCTGGCACCTTCGCTAGTGGAGTTGTGCATGGGGTGTGTTTGGAACATTTTGTCACCGGCCGACTCCAAAATTCAGCGGTTCCCCATCTCAGCCCAGAAAGCAGGTAGAACAACTTTTGTGGTGCCTTTCAGCTGCCTACCAAGGTAGTGTAAAAACTACCAGGAGAACTCCTGTCTGGCACCTTCCCCGGTGGAGTTGTGCATGGGGTGTGTTTGGAACATTTTGTCACCGGCCGACTCCAAAATTCAGCGGTTCCCCATCTCAGCCCAGAAAGCAGGTAGAACAACTTTTGTGGTGCCTTTCAGCTGCCTACCAAGGTAGTGTAAAAACTACCAGGAGAACTCCTGTCTGGCACCTTCCCCGGTGGAGTTGTGCATGGGGTGTGTTTGGAACATTTTGTCACCGGCCGACTCCAAAATTCAGCGGTTCCCCATCTCAGCCCAGAAAGCAGGTAGAACAACTTTTGTGGTGCCTTTCAGCTGCCTACCAAGGTAGTGTAAAAACTACTAAGAGAACTCCTGTCTGGCACCTTCCCCGGTGGAGTTGTGCAGGGGGTGTGTTTGGAACATTTTGTCACCGGCCGAGTCCAAAATTCAGCGGTTCCCCATCTCAGCCCAGAAAGCAGGTAGAACAACTTTTGTGGTGTCTTTCAGATGCCTACCAAGGTAGTGTAAAAACTACCAAGAGAACTCCTGCCTGGCACCTTCCCCGGTGGAGTTGTGCATGGGGTGTGTTTGGAACATTTTGTCACCGGCCGACTCCAAAATTCAGCGGTTCCCCATCTCAGCCCAGAAAGCAGGTAGAACAACTTTTGTGGTGTCCTTTTGATGCCTACCGGAGCAATGTAAAAACTACCAACAGAGCTCGTCCCGGGCACCTTCGCTAGTGGAGTTGTGCATGGGGTGTGTTTGGAACATTTTGTCACCGCCCGACTCCAAAATTCAGCGGTTCCCCATCTCAGCCCAGAAAGCAGGTAGAACAACTTTTGTGGTGTCTTTCAGATGCCTACCGGAGCAATGTAAAAACTACCAGGAGAACTCCTTTCTGGCACCTTCCCCGGTGGAGTTGTGCATGGGGTGTGTTTGGAACATTTTGTCACCGCCCGACTCCAAAATTCAGCGGTTCCCCATCTCAGCCCAGAAAGCAGATAGAACAACTTTTGTGGTGTCTTTCAGATGCCTACCGGAGCAATGTAAAAACTACCAGGAGAACTCCTGCCTGGCACCTTCCCCGGTGGAGTTGTGCATGGGGTGTGTTTGGAACATTTTGTCACCAGCCGACTCCAAAATTCAGCGGTTCCCCATCTCAGCCCAGAAAGCAGGTAGAACAACTTTTGTGGTGCCTTTCAAATGCCTACCAAGGTAGTGTAAAAACTACTAAGAGAACTCCTGTCTGGCACCTTCCCCGGTGGAGTTGTGCATGGGGTGTGTTTGGAACATTTTGTCACCGGCCGACTCCAAAATTCAGCGGTTCCCCATCTCAGCCCAGAAAGCAGGTAGAACAACTTTTGTGGTGTCCTTTTGATGCCTACCGGAGCAATGTAAAAACTACCAACAGAACTCGTCCCTGGCACCTTCGCTAGTGGAGTTGTGCATGGGGTGTATTTATTAAAATTTTGTCACCAGCCGAGTCCAAAATTCAGCCGTTCCCCATCTCAGCCCAGAAAGCAGGTAGAACAACTTTTGTGGTGCCTTTCAGCTGCCTACCAAGGTAGTGTAAAAACTATCAAGAGAACTCTTGTCTGGCACCTTCCCCAGTAGAGTTGTGCATGGGGTGTGTTTGGAACATTTTGTCACCGGCCGAGTCCAAAATTCAGCTGTTCCCCATCTCAGCCCAGAAAGCAGGTAGAACAACTTTTGTGGTGCCTTTCAGCTACCTACCAAGGTAGTGTAAAAACTACCAGGAGAACTCCTGTCTGGCACCTTCCCCGGTGGAGTTGTGCATGGGGTGTGTTTGGAACATTTTGTCACCGGCCGACTCCAAAATTCAGCGGTTCCCCATCTCAGCCCAGAAAGCAGGTAGAACAACTTTTGTGGTGCCTTTCAGCTGCCTACCAAGGTAGTGTAAAAACTATTCAGAGAACTCCTGTCTGGCACCTTCCCCGGTGGAGTTGTGCATGGGGTGTGTTTGGAACATTTTGTCACCGGCCGACTCCAAAATTCAGCGGTTCCCCATCTCAGCCCAGAAAGCAGGAAGAACAACTTTTGTAGTGTCTTTTTGATGCCTACCGGAGCAATGTAAAAACTACCAACAGAATTCGTTCCTGGCACCTTCGCTAGTGGAGTTGTGCATGGGGTGTGTTTGGAACATTTTGTCACCAGCCGAGTCCAAAATTCAGCTGTTCCCCATCTCAGCCCAGAAAGCAGGTAGAACAACTTTTGTGGTGCCTTTCAGCTGCCTACCAAGGTTGTGTAAAAACTATTCAGAGAACTCCTGTCTGGCACCTTCCCCGGTGGAGTTGTGCATGGGGTGTGTTTGGAACATTTTGTCACCGGCCGAGTCCAAAATTCAGCGGTTCCCCATCTCAGCCCAGAAAGCAGGTAGAACAACTTTTGTGGTGTCCTTTTGATGCCTACACGAGCAATGTAAAAACTACCAGGAGAACTCCTGTCTGGCACCTTCCCCGGTGGAGTTGTGCATGGGGTGTGTTCGGAACATTTTGTCACCAGCCGAGTCCAAAAATTCAGCGGTTCCCCATCTCAGCCCAGAAAGCAGGTAGAACAACTTTTGTGGTGCCTTTCAAATGCCTGCCAAGGTAGTGTAAAAACTACCAAGAGAACTCCTGCCTGGCACCTTCCCCGGTGGAGTTGTGCATGGGGTGTGTTTGGAACATTTTGTCACCGGCCGACTCCAAAATTCAGCGGTTCCCCATCTCAGCCCAGAAAGCAGGTAGAACAACTTTTGTGGTGTCCTTTTGATGCCTACCGGAGCAATGTAAAAACTACCAACAGAGCTCGTCCCTGGCACCTTCGCTAGTGGAGTTGTGCATGGGGTGTGTTTGGAACATTTTGTCACCGGCCGACTCCAAAATTCAGCGGTTCCCCATCTCAGCCCAGAAAGCAGGTAGAACAACTTTTGTGGTGCCTTTCAGCTGCCTACCAAGGTAGTGTAAAAACTACCAGGAGAACTCCTGTCTGGCACCTTCCCCGGTGGAGTTGTGCATGGGGTGTGTTTGGAACATTTTGTCACCGGCCGACTCCAAAATTCAGCGGTTCCCCATCTCAGCCCAGAAAGCAGGTAGAACAACTTTTGTGGTGCCTTTCAGCTGCCTACCAAGGTAGTGTAAAAACTACTAAGAGAACTCCTGTCTGGCACCTTCCCCGGTGGAGTTGTGCAGGGGGTGTGTTTGGAACATTTTGTCACCGGCCGACTCCAAAATTCAGCGGTTCCCCATCTCAGCCCAGAAAGCAGGTAGAACAACTTTTGTGGTGTCTTTCAGATGCCTACCGGAGCAATGTAAAAACTACCAACAGAGCTCGTCCCTGGCACCTTCGCTAGTGGAGTTGTGCATGGGGTGTGTTTGGAACATTTTGTCACCGGCCAAGTCCAAAATTCAGCGGTTCCCCATCTCAGCCCAGAAAGCAGGTAGAACAACTTTTGTGGTGTCTTTCAGATGCCTACCGGAGCAATGTAAAAACTACCAGGAGAACTCCTGTCTGGCACCTTCCCCGGTGGAGTTGTGCATGGGGTGTGTTCGGAACATTTTGTCACCAGCCGAGTCCAAAAATTCAGCGGTTCCCCATCTCAGCCCAGAAAGCAGGTAGAACAACTTTTGTGGTGCCTTTCAAATGCCTACCAAGGTAGTGTAAAAACTACCAAGAGAACTCCTGCCTGGCACCTTCCCCGGTGGAGTTGTGCATGGGGTGTCTTTGGAACATTTTGTCACCGGCCGACTCCAAAATTCAGCGGTTCCCCATCTCAGCCCAGAAAGCAGGTAGAACAACTTTTGTGGTGTCCTTTTGATGCCTACCGGAGCAATGTAAAAACTACCAACAGAGCTCGTCCCTGGCACCTTCGCTAGTGGAGTTGTGCATGGGGTGTGTTTGGAACATTTTGTCACCGGCCGACTCCAAAATTCAGCGGTTCCCCATCTCAGCCCAGAAAGCAGGTAGAACAACTTTTGTGGTGCCTTTCAGCTGCCTACCAAGGTAGTGTAAAAACTACCAGGAGAACTCCTGTCTGGCACCTTCCCCGGTGGAGTTGTGCATGGGGTGTGTTTGGAACATTTTGTCACCGGCCGACTCCAAAATTCAGCGGTTCCCCATCTCAGCCCAGAAAGCAGGTAGAACAACTTTTGTGGTGCCTTTCAGCTGCCTACCAAGGTAGTGTAAAAACTACTAAGAGAACTCCTGTCTGGCACCTTCCCCGGTGGAGTTGTGCAGGGGGTGTGTTTGGAACATTTTGTCACCGGCCGACTCCAAAATTCAGCGGTTCCCCATCTCAGCCCAGAAAGCAGGTAGAACAACTTTTGTGGTGTCCTTTTGATGCCTACCGGAGCAATGTAAAAACTACCAACAGAGCTCGTCCCTGGCACCTTCGCTAGTGGAGTTGTGCATGGGGTGTGTTTGGAACATTTTGTCACCGGCCGACTCCAAAATTCAGCGGTTCCCCATCTCAGCCCAGAAAGCAGGTAGAACAACTTTTGTGGTGCCTTTCAGCTGCCTACCAAGGTAGTGTAAAAACTACCAGGAGAACTCCTGTCTGGCACCTTCCCCGGTGGAGTTGTGCATGGGGTGTGTTTGGAACATTTTGTCACCGGCCGACTCCAAAATTCAGCGGTTCCCCATCTCAGCCCAGAAAGCAGGTAGAACAACTTTTGTGGTGCCTTTCAGCTGCCTACCAAGGTAGTGTAAAAACTACTAAGAGAACTCCTGTCTGGCACCTTCCCCGGTGGCGTTGTGCAGGGGGTGTGTTTGGAACATTTTGTCACCGGCCGAGTCCAAAATTCAGCGGTTCCCCATCTCAGCCCAGAAAGCAGGTAGAACAACTTTTGTGGTGTCTTTCAGATGCCTACCGGAGCAATGTAAAAACTACCAGGAGAACTCCTGTCTGGCACCTTCCCCGGTGGAGTTGTGCATGGGGTGTGTTCGGAACATTTTGTCACCGGCCGACTCCAAAATTCAGCGGTTCCCCATCTCAGCCCAGAAAGCAGGTAGAACAACTTTTGTGGTGTCTTTCAGATGCCTACCAAGGTAGTGTAAAAACTACCAAGAGAACTCCTGCCTGGCACCTTCCCCGGTGGAGTTGTGCATGGGGTGTGTTTGGAACATTTTGTCACCGGCCGAGTCCAAAATTCAGCGGTTCCCCATCTCAGCCCAGAAAGCAGGTAGAACAACTTTTGTGGTGTCCTTTTGATGCCTACCGGAGCAATGTAAAAACTACCAACAGAGCTCGTCCCGGGCACCTTCGCTAGTGGAGTTGTGCATGGGGTGTGTTTGGAACATTTTGTCACCGCCCGACTGCAAAATTCAGCGGTTCCCCATCTCAGCCCAGAAAGCAGGTAGAACAACTTTTGTGGTGTCTTTCAGATGCCTACCGGAGCAATGTAAAAACTACCAGGAGAACTCCTTTCTGGCACCTTCCCCGGTGGAGTTGTGCATGGGGTGTGTTTGGAACATTTTGTCACCGGCCGAGTCCAAAATTCAGCGGTTCCCCATCTCAGCCCAGAAAGCAGGTAGAACAACTTTTGTGGTGTCTTTCAGATGCCTACCGGAGCAATGTAAAAACTACCAGGAGAACTCCTGTCTGGCACCTTCCCCGGTGGAGTTGTGCATGGGGTGTGTTTGGAACATTTTGTCACCAGCCGACTCCAAAATTCAGCGGTTCCCCATCTCAGCCCAGAAAGCAGGTAGAACAACTTTTGTGGTGTCTTTCAGATGCCTACCAAGGTAGTGTAAAAACTACTAAGAGAACTCCTGTCTGGCACCTTCCCCGGTGGAGTTGTGCATGGGGTGTGTTTGGAACATTTTGTCACCGGCCGACTCCAAAATTCAGCGGTTCCCCATCTCAGCCCAGAAAGCAGGTAGAACAACTTTTGTGGTGTCCTTTTGATGCCTACCGGAGCAATGTAAAAACTACCAACAGAACTCGTCCCTGGCACCTTCGCTAGTGGAGTTGTGCATGGGGTGTATTTATTAAAATTTTGTCATCAGCCGAGTCCAAAATTCAGCCGTTCCCCATCTCAGCCCAGAAAGCAGGTAGAACAACTTTTGTGGTGCCTTTCAGCTGCCTACCAAGGTAGTGTAAAAACTATCAAGAGAACTCGTGCCTGGCACCTTCCCCGGTGGAGTTGTGCATGGGGTGTGTTTGGAACATTTTGTCACCGGCCGACTCCAAAATTCAGCGTTTCCCCATCTCAGCCCAGAAAGCAGGTAGAACAACTTTTGTGGTGTACTTTTGATGCCTACCGGAGCAATGTAAAAACTACCAACAGAACTCGTCCCTGGCACCTTCGCTAGTGGAGTTGTGCATGGGGTGTATTTATTAAAATTTTGTCACCAGCCGACTCCAAAATTCAGCTGTTCCCCATCTCAGCCCAGAAAGCAGGTAGAACAACTTTTGTGGTGCCTTTCAGCTGCCTACCAAGGTAGTGTAAAAACTACCAGGAGAACTCCTGTCTGGCACCTTCCCCGGTGGAGTTGTGCATGGGGTGTGTTTGGAACATTTTGTCACCAGCCGAGTCCAAAATTCAGCGGTTCCCCATCTCAGCCCAGAAAGCAGGTAGAACAACTTTTGTGGTTTCTTTCAGATGCCTACCGGAGCAATGTAAAAACTACCAGGAGAACTCCTGTCTGGCACCTTCCCCGGTGGAGTTGTGCATGGGGTGTGTTTGGAACATTTTGTCACCAGCCGAGTCCAAAATTCAGCTGTTCCCCATCTCAGCCCAGAAAGCAGGTAGAACAACTTTTGTGGTGTCTTTCAGATGCCTACCAAGGTAGTGTAAAAACTACCAAGAGAACTCCTGCCTGGCACCTTCCCCGGTGGAGTTGTGCATGGGGTGTGTTTGGAACATTTTGTCACCGGCCGAGTCCAAAATTCAGCGGTTCCCCATCTCAGCCCAGAAAGCAGGTAGAACAACTTTTGTGGTGTCCTTTTGATGCCTACCGGAGCAATGTAAAAACTACCAACAGAGCTCGTCCCTGGCACCTTCGCTAGTGGAGTTGTGCATGGGGTGTGTTTGGAACATTTTGTCACCGGCCGACTCCAAAATTCAGCGGTTCCCCATCTCAGCCCAGAAAGCAGGTAGAACAACTTTTGTGGTGCCTTTCAGCTGCCTACCAAGATAGTGTAAAAACTACTAAGAGAACTCCTGTCTGGCACCTTCCCCGGTGGAGTTGTGCAGGGGGTGTGTTTGGAATATTTTGTCACCGGCCGAGTCCAAAATTCAGCGGTTCCCCATCTCAGCCCAGAAAGCAGGTAGAACAACTTTTGTGGTGTCTTTCAGATGCCTACCGGAGCAATGTAAAAACTACCAGGAGAACTCCTGTCTGGCACCTTCCCCGGTGGAGTTGTGCATGGGGTGTGTTTGGAACATTTTGTCACCGGCCGACTCCAAAATTCAGCGGTTCCCCATCTCAGCCCAGAAAGCAGGTAGAACAACTTTTGTGGTGTCTTTCAGATGCCTACCGGAGCAATGTAAAAACTACCAGGAGAACTCCTGTCTGGCACCTTCCCCGGTGGAGTTGTGCATGGGGTGTGTTCGGAACATTTTGTCACCAGCCGAGTCCAAAAATTCAGCGGTTCCCTATCTCAGCTCAGAAAGCAGGTAGAACAACTTTTGTGGTGCCTTTCAAATGCCTACCAAGGTAGTGTAAAAACTACCAAGAGAACTCCTGCCTGGCACCTTCCCCGGTGGAGTTGTGCATGGGGTGTCTTTGGAACATTTTGTCACCGGCCGACTCCAAAATTCAGCGGTTCCCCATCTCAGCCCAGAAAGCAGGTAGAACAACTTTTGTGGTGTCCTTTTGATGCCTACCGGAGCAATGTAAAAACTACCAACAGAGCTCGTCCCTGGCACCTTCGCTAGTGGAGTTGTGCATGGGGTGTGTTTGGAACATTTTGTCACCAGCCGAGTCCAAAATTCAGCGGTTCCCCATCTCAGCCCAGAAAGCAGGTAGAACAACTTTTGTGGTGTCCTTTTGATGCCTACCGGAGCAATGTAAAAACTACCAACAGAACTCGTCCCTGGCACCTTCGCTAGTGGAGTTGTGCATGGGGTGTATTTATTAAAATTTTGTCACCAGCCGAGTCCAAAATTCAGCTGTTCCCCATCTCAGCCCAGAAAGCAGGTAGAACAACTTTTGTGGTGCCTTTCAGCTGCCTACCAAGGTAGTGTAAAAACTACCAGGAGAACTCCTGTCTGGCACATTCCCCGGTGGAGTTGTGCATGGGGTGTGTTTGGAACATTTTGTCACCAGCCGAGTCCAAAATTCAGCGGTTTCCCATCTCAGCCCAGAAAGCAGGTAGAACAACTTTTGTGGTTTCTTTCAGATGCCTACCGGAGCAATGTAAAAACTACCAGGAGAACTCCTGTCTGGCACCTTCCCCGGTGGAGTTGTGCATGGGGTGTGTTTGGAACATTTTGTCACCAGCCGAGTCCAAAATTCAGCTGTTCCCCATCTCAGCCCAGAAAGCAGGTAGAACAACTTTTGTGGTGCCTTTCAAATGCCTACCAAGGTAGTGTAAAAACTACTAAGAGAACTCCTGCCTGGCACCTTCCCCGGTGGAGTTGTGCATGGGGTGTGTTTGGAACATTTTGTCACCGGCCGACTCCAAAATTCAGCGGTTCCCCATCTCAGCCCAGAAAGCAGGTAGAACAACTTTTGTGGTGTCCTTTTGATGCCTACCGGAGCAATGTAAAAACTACCAACAGAACTCGTCCCTGGCACCTTCGCTAGTGGAGTTGTGCATGGGGTGTATTTATTAAAATGTTGTCACCGGCCGAGTCCAAAATTCAGCTGTTCCCCATCTCAGCCCAGAAAGCAGGTAGAACAACTTTTGTGGTGCCTTTCAGCTGCCTACCAAGGTAGTGTAAAAACTACCAGGATAATTCCTGCCTGGCACCTTCCCCGGTGGAGTTGTGCAGGGGGTGTGTTTGGAACATTTTGTCACCGGCCGACTCCAAAATTCAGCGGTTCCCCATCTCAGCCCAGAAAGCAGGTAGAACAACTTTTGTGGTGTCTTTCAGATGCCTACCGGAGCAATGTAAAAACTACCAGGAGAACTCCTGCCTGGCACCTTCCCCGGTGGAGTTGTGCATGGGGTGTGTTTGGAACATTTTGTCACCAGCCGACTCCAAAAATTCAGCGGTTCCCCATCTCAGCCCAGAAAGCAGGTAGAACAACTTTTGTGGTGCCTTTCAGCTGCCTACCAAGGTAGTGTAAAAACTATCAAGAGAACTCCTGTCTGGCACCTTCCCCGGTGGAGTTGTGCAGGGGGTGTGTTTGGAACATTTTGTCACCAGCCGAGTCCAAAATTCAGCGGTTCCCCATCTCAGCCCAGAAAGCAGGTAGAACAACTTTTGTGGTGCCTTTCAGGTGCCTACCAAGGTAGTGTAAAAACTACCAGGAGAACTCCTGTCTGGCACCTTCCCCGGTGGAGTTGTGCATGGGGTGTGTTTGGAACATTTTGTCACCGGCCGAGTACAAAATTCAGCAGTTCCCCATCTCAGCCCAGAAAGCAGGTAGAACAACTTTTGTAGTGTCTTTTTGATGCCTACCGGAGCAATGTAAAAACTACCAACAGAATTCGTTCCTGGCACCTTCGCTAGTGGAGTTGTGCATGGGGTGTATTTATTAAAATTTTGTCACCAGTCGAGTCCAAAATTCAGCTGTTCCCCATCTCAGCCCAGAAAGCAGGTAGAACAACTTTTGTGGTGCCTTTCAAATGCCTACCAAGGTAGTGTAAAAACTACCAAGAGAACTCCTGCCTGGCACCTTCCCCGGTGGAGTTGTGCATGGGGTGTGTTTGGAACATTTTGTCACCGGCCGAGTCCAAAATTCAGCGATTCCCCATCTCAGCCCAGAAAGCAGGTAGAACAACTTTTGTGGTGTCCTTTTGATGCCTACCGGAGCAATGTAAAAACTACCAACAGAACTCGTCCCTGGCACCTTCGCTAGTGGAGTTGTGCATGGGGTGTATTTATTAAAATGTTGTCACCAGCCGAGTCCAAAATTCAGCTGTTCCCCATCTCAGCCCAGAAAGCAGGTAGAATAACTTTTGTGGTGCCTTTCAGCTGCCTACCAAGGTAGTGTAAAAACTACCAGGAGAACTCCTGTCTGGCACCTTCCCCGGTGGAGTTGTGCATGGGGTGTGTTTGGAACATTTTGTCACCAGCCGACTCCAAAATTCAGCGATTCCCCATCTCAGCCCAGAAAGCAGGTAGAACAACTTTTGTGGTGTCTTTCAGATGCCTACCGGAGCAATGTAAAAACTACCAGGAGAACTCCTGTCTGGCACCTTCCCCGGTGGAGTTGTGCATGGGGTGTGTTCGGAACATTTTGTCACCGGCCGACTCCAAAATTCAGCGGTTCCCCATCTCAGCCCAGAAAGCAGGTAGAACAACTTTTGTGGTGTCTTTCAGATGCCTACCAAGGTAGTGTAAAAACTACCAAGAGAACTCCTGCCTGGCACCTTCCCCGGTGGAGTTGTGCATGGGGTGTGTTTGGAACATTTTGTCACCGGCCGAGTCCAAAATTCAGCGGTTCCCCATCTCAGCCCAGAAAGCAGGTAGAACAACTTTTGTGGTGTCCTTTTGATGCCTACCGGAGCAATGTAAAAACTACCAACAGAGCTCGTCCCGGGCACCTTCGCTAGTGGAGTTGTGCATGGGGTGTGTTTGGAACATTTTGTCACCGCCCGACTCCAAAATTCAGCGGTTCCCCATCTCAGCCCAGAAAGCAGGTAGAACAACTTTTGTGGTGTCTTTCAGATGCCTACCGGAGCAATGTAAAAACTACCAGGAGAACTCCTGTCTGGCACCTTCCCCGGTGGAGTTGTGCATGGGGTGTGTTTGGAACATTTTGTCACCAGCCGAGTCCAAAATTCAGCGGTTCCCCATCTCAGCCCAGAAAGCAGGTAGAACAACTTTTGTGGTGCCTTTCAAATGCCTACCAAGGTAGTGTAAAAACTACCAAGAGAACTCCTGCCTGGCACCTTCCCCGGTGGAGTTGTGCAGGGGGTGTGTTTGGAACATTTTTTCACCAGCCGAGTCCAAATTTCAGCGATTCCCCATCTCAGCCCAGAAAGCAGGTAGAACAACTTTTGTGGTGTCCTTTTGATGCCTACCGGAGCAATGTAAAAACTACCAACAGAGCTCGTCCCTGGCACCTTCGCTAGTGGAGTTGTGCATGGGGTGTGTTTGGAACATTTTGTCACCGCCCGACTCCAAAATTCAGCGGTTCCCCATCTCAGCCCAGAAAGCAGGTAGAACAACTTTTGTGGTGTCTTTCAGATGCCTACCAGAGCAATGTAAAAACTACCAGGAGAACTCCTGTCTGGCACCTTCCCCGGTGGAGTTGTGCATGGGGTGTGTTTGGAACATTTTGTCACCAGCCGAGTCCAAAATTCAGCGGTTCCCCATCTCAGCCCAGAAAGCAGGTAGAACAACTTTTGTGGTGCCTTTCAGCTGCCTACCAAGGTAGTGTAAAAACTACCAAGAGAACTCCTGCCTGGCACCTTCCCCGGTGGAGCTGTGCATGGGGTGTGTTTGGAACATTTTGTCACCAGCCGACTCCAAAATTCAGCGATTCCCCATCTCAGCCCAGAAAGCAGGTAGAACAACTTTTGTGGTGTCTTTCAGATGCCTACCGGAGCAATGTAAAAACTACCAGGAGAACTCCTGTCTGGCACCTTCCCCGGTGGAGTTGTGCATGGGGTGTGTTCGGAACATTTTGTCACCGGCCGACTCCAAAATTCAGCGGTTCCCCATCTCAGCCCAGAAAGCAGGTAGAACAACTTTTGTGGTGTCTTTCAGATGCCTACCAAGGTAGTGTAAAAACTACCAAGAGAACTCCTGCCTGGCACCTTCCCCGGTGGAGTTGTGCATGGGGTGTGTTTGGAACATTTTGTCACCGGCCGAGTCCAAAATTCAGCGGTTCCCCATCTCAGCCCAGAAAGCAGGTAGAACAACTTTTGTGGTGTCCTTTTGATGCCTACCGGAGCAATGTAAAAACTACCAACAGAGCTCGTCCCGGGCACCTTCGCTAGTGGAGTTGTGCATGGGGTGTGTTTGGAACATTTTGTCACCGCCCGACTCCAAAATTCAGCGGTTCCCCATCTCAGCCCAGAAAGCAGGTAGAACAACTTTTGTGGTGTCCTTTTGATGCCTACCGGAGCAATGTAAAAACTACCAACAGAACTCGTCCCTGGCACCTTCGCTAGTGGAGTTGTGCATGGGGTGTATTTATTAAAATTTTGTCACCAGCCGAGTCCAAAATTCAGCGGTTCCCCATCTCAGCCCAGAAAGCAGGTAGAACAACTTTTGTGGTGCCTTTCAGCTGCCTACCAAGGTAGTGTAAAAACTATCAAGAGAACTCTTGTCTGGCACCTTCCCCGGTGGAGTTGTGCATGGGGTGTGTTTGGAACATTTTGTCACCGGCCGACTCCAAAATTCAGCGGTTCCCCATCTCAGCCCAGAAAGCAGGTAGAACAACTTTTGTGGTGTCTTTCAGATGCCTACCGGAGCAATGTAAAATCTACCAGGAGAACTCCTGCCTGGCACCTTCCCCGGTGGAGTTGTGCATGGGGTGTGTTTGGAACATTTTGTCACCGGCCGACTCCAAAATTCAGCGGTTCCCCATCTCAGCCCAGAAAGCAGGTAGAACAACTTTTGTGGTGTCCTTTTGATGCCTACCGGAGCAATGTAAAAACTACCAACAGAACTCGTCCCTGGCACCTTCGCTAGTGGAGTTGTGCATGGGGTGTATTTATTAAAATTTTGTCACCAGCCGAGTCCAAAATTCAGCGGTTCCCCATCTCAGCCCAGAAAGCAGGTAGAACAACTTTTGTGGTGCCTTTCAAATGCCTACCAAGGTAGTGTAAAAACTACCAAGAGAACTCCTGCCTGGCACCTTCCCCGGTGGAGTTGTGCATGGGGTGTCTTTGGAACATTTTGTCACCGCCCGACTCCAAAATTCAGCGGTTCCCCATCTCAGCCCAGAAAGCAGGTAGAACAACTTTTGTGGTGTCCTTTTGATGCCTACCGGAGCAATGTAAAAACTACCAACAGAACTCGTCCCTGGCACCTTCGCTAGTGGAGTTGTGCATGGGGTGTATTTATTAAAATTTTGTCACCAGCCGAGTCCAAAATTCAGCGGTTCCCCATCTCAGCCCAGAAAGCAGGTAGAACAACTTTTGTGGTGCCTTTCAGCTGCCTACCAAGGTAGTGTAAAAACTATCAAGAGAACTCTTGTCTGGCACCTTCCCCGGTGGAGTTGTGCATGGGGTGTGTTTGGAACATTTTGTCACCGGCCGACTCCAAAATTCAGCGGTTCCCCATCTCAGCCCAGAAAGCAGGTAGAACAACTTTTGTGGTGTCTTTCAGATGCCTACCGGAGCAATGTAAAATCTACCAGGAGAACTCCTGTCTGGCACCTTCCCCGGTGGAGTTGTGCATGGGGTGTGTTTGGAACATTTTGTCACCGGCCGACTCCAAAATTCAGCGGTTCCCCATCTCAGCCCAGAAAGCAGGTAGAACAACTTTTGTGGTGCCTTTCAGCTGCCTACCAAGGTAGTGTAAAAACTACTAAGAGAACTCCTGTCTGGCACCTTCCCCGGTGGAGTTGTGCTGGGGGTGTGTTTGGAATATTTTGTCACCGGCCGAGTCCAAAATTCAGCGGTTCCCCATCTCAGCCCAGAAAGCAGGTAGAACAACTTTTGTGGTGTCTTTCAGATGCCTACCGGAGCAATGTAAAAACTACCAGGAGAACTCCTGTCTGGCACCTTCCCCGGTGGAGTTGTGCAGGGGGTGTGTTTGGAACATTTTGTCACCGGCCGAGTCCAAAATTCAGCGGTTCCCCATCTCAGCCCAGAAAGCAGGTAGAACAACTTTTGTGGTGTCTTTCAGATGCCTACCGGAGCAATGTAAAAACTACCAGGAGAACTCCTGTCTGGCACCTTCCCCGGTGGAGTTGTGCATGGGGTGTGTTCGGAACATTTTGTCACCAGCCGAGTCCAAAAATTCAGCGGTTCCCCATCTCAGCTCAGAAAGCAGGTAGAACAACTTTTGTGGTGCCTTTCAAATGCCTACCAAGGTAGTGTAAAAACTACCAAGAGAACTCCTGCCTGGCACCTTCCCCGGTGGAGTTGTGCATGGGGTGTCTTTGGAACATTTTGTCACCGGCCGACTCCAAAATTCAGCGGTTCCCCATCTCAGCCCAGAAAGCAGGTAGAACAACTTTTGTGGTGTCCTTTTGATGCCTACCGGAGCAATGTAAAAACTACCAACAGAGCTCGTCCCTGGCACCTTCCCCGGTGGAGTTGTGCATGGGGTGTGTTTGGAACATTTTGTCACCGCCCGACTCCAAAATTCAGCGGTTCCCCATCTCAGCCCAGAAAGCAGGTAGAACAACTTTTGTGGTGCCTTTCAGCTGCCTACCAAGGTAGTGTAAAAACTACCAGGAGAACTCCTGTCTGGCACCTTCCCCGGTGGAGTTGTGCATGGGGTGTGTTTGGAACATTTCGTCTACCAGCCGACTCCAAAATTCAGCGGTTCCCCATCTCAGCCCAGAAAGCAGGTAGAACAACTTTTGTGGTGTCTTTCAGATGCCTACCGGAGCAATGTAAAAACTACCAGGAGAACTCCTGCCTGGCACCTTCCCTAGTGGAGTTGTGCAGGGGGTGTGTTTGGAACATTTTGTCACCAGCCGAGTCCAAAATTCAGCGGTTCCCCATCTCAGCCCAGAAAGCAGGTAGAACAACTTTTGTGGTGCCTTTCAAATGGCTACCAAGGTAGTGTAAAAACTACCAAGAGAACTCCTGGCTGGCACCTTCCCCGGTGGAGTTGTGCATGGGGTGTGTTTGGAACATTTTGTCACCGGCCGAGTCCAAAATTCAGCGATTCCCCATCTCAGCCCAGAAAGCAGGTAGAACAACTTTTGTGGTGTCCTTTTGATGCCTACCGGAGCAATGTAAAAACTACCAACAGAGCTCGTCCCTGGCACCTTCGCTAGTGGAGTTGTGCATGGGGTGTGTTTGGAACATTTTGTCACCGCCCGACTCCAAAATTCAGCGGTTCCCCATCTCAGCCCAGAAAGCAGGTAGAACAACTTTTGTGGTGCCTTTCAGCTGCCTACCAAGGTAGTGTAAAAACTACCAGGAGAACTCCTGTCTGGCACCTTCCCCGGTGGAGTTGTGCATGGGGTGTGTTTGGAACATTTTGTCACCGCCCGACTCCAAAATTCAGCGGTTCCCCATCTCAGCCCAGAAAGCAGGTAGAACAACTTTTGTGGTGTCTTTCAGATGCCTACCGGAGCAATGTAAAAACTACCAGGAGAACTCCTGTCTGGCACCTTCCCCGGTGGAGTTGTGCATGGGGTGTGTTTGGAACATTTTGTCACCTGCCGACTCCAAAATTCAGCGGTTCCCCATCTCAGCCCAGAAAGCAGGTAGAACAACTTTTGTGGTGCCTTTCAGCTGCCTACCAAGGTAGTGTAAAAACTACCAAGAGAACTCCTGCCTGGCACCTTCCCCGGTGGAGTTGTGCATGGGGTGTCTTTGGAACATTTTGTCACCGCCCGACTCCAAAATTCAGCGGTTCCCCATCTCAGCCCAGAAAGCAGGTAGAACAACTTTTGTGGTGTCCTTTTGATGCCTACCGGAGCAATGTAAAAACTACCAACAGAACTCGTCCCTGGCACCTTCGCTAGTGGAGTTGTGCATGGGGTGTATTTATTAAAATTTTGTCACCAGCCGAGTCCAAAATTCAGCGGTTCCCCATCTCAGCCCAGAAAGCAGGTAGAACAACTTTTGTGGTGCCTTTCAGCTGCCTACCAAGGTAGTGTAAAAACTATCAAGAGAACTCTTGTCTGGCACCTTCCCCGGTGGAGTTGTGCATGGGGTGTCTTTGGAACATTTTGTCACCGGCCGACTCCAAAATTCAGCGGTTCCCCATCTCAGCCCAGAAAGCAGGTAGAACAACTTTGGTGGTGTCTTTCAGATGCCTACCGGAGCAATGTAAAATCTACCAGGAGAACTCCCGTCTGGCACCTTCCCCGGTGGAGTTGTGCATGGGGTGTGTTTGGAACATTTTGTCACCGGCCGAGTCCAAAATTCAGCGGTTCCCCATCTCAGCCCAGAAAGCAGGTAGAACAACTTTTGTGGTGTCTTTCAGATGCCTACCGGAGCAATGTAAAAACTACCAGGAGAACTCCTGTCTGGCACCTTCCCCGGTGGAGTTGTGCATGGGGTGTGTTTGGAACATTTTGTCACCGGCCGAGTCCAAAATTCAGCGGTTCCCCATCTCAGCCCAGAAAGCAGGTAGAACAACTTTTGTGGTGTCTTTCAGGTGCCTACCGGAGCAATGTAAAATCTACCAGGAGAACTCCTGTCTGGCACCTTCCCCGGTGGAGTTGTGCATGGGGTGTGTTTGGAACATTTTGTCACCGGCCGACTCCAAAATTCAGCGGTTCCCCATCTCAGCCCAGAAAGCAGGTAGAACAACTTTTGTGGTGTCTTTCAGATGCCTACCGGAGCAATGTAAAAACTACCAGGAGAACTCCTGTCTGGCACCTTCCCCGGTGGAGTTGTGCATGGGGTGTGTTCGGAACATTTTGTCACCAGCCGAGTCCAAAAATTCAGCGGTTCCCCATCTCAGCTCAGAAAGCAGGTAGAACAACTTTTGTGGTGCCTTTCAAATGCCTACCAAGGTAGTGTAAAAACTACCAAGAGAACTCCTGCCTGGCACCTTCCCCGGTGGAGTTGTGCATGGGGTGTCTTTGGAACATTTTGTCACCGGCCGACTCCAAAATTCAGCGGTTCCCCATCTCAGCCCAGAAAGCAGGTAGAACAACTTTTGTGGTGTCCTTTTGATGCCTACCGGAGCAATGTAAAAACTACCAACAGAGCTCGTCCCTGGCACCTTCCCCGGTGGAGTTGTGCATGGGGTGTGTTTGGAACATTTTGTCACCGCCCGACTCCAAAATTCAGCGGTTCCCCATCTCAGCCCAGAAAGCAGGTAGAACAACTTTTGTGGTGCCTTTCAGCTGCCTACCAAGGTAGTGTAAAAACTACCAGGAGAACTCCTGTCTGGCACCTTCCCCGGTGGAGTTGTGCATGGGGTGTGTTTGGAACATTTCGTCTACCAGCCGACTCCAAAATTCAGCGGTTCCCCATCTCAGCCCAGAAAGCAGGTAGAACAACTTTTGTGGTGTCTTTCAGATGCCTACCGGAGCAATGTAAAAACTACCAGGAGAACTCCTGCCTGGCACCTTCCCTAGTGGAGTTGTGCAGGGGGTGTGTTTGGAACATTTTGTCACCAGCCGAGTCCAAAATTCAGCGGTTCCCCATCTCAGCCCAGAAAGCAGGTAGAACAACTTTTGTGGTGCCTTTCAAATGGCTACCAAGGTAGTGTAAAAACTACCAAGAGAACTCCTGGCTGGCACCTTCCCCGGTGGAGTTGTGCATGGGGTGTGTTTGGAACATTTTGTCACCGGCCGAGTCCAAAATTCAGCGATTCCCCATCTCAGCCCAGAAAGCAGGTAGAACAACTTTTGTGGTGTCCTTTTGATGCCTACCGGAGCAATGTAAAAACTACCAACAGAGCTCGTCCCTGGCACCTTCGCTAGTGGAGTTGTGCATGGGGTGTGTTTGGAACATTTTGTCACCGCCCGACTCCAAAATTCAGCGGTTCCCCATCTCAGCCCAGAAAGCAGGTAGAACAACTTTTGTGGTGCCTTTCAGCTGCCTACCAAGGTAGTGTAAAAACTACCAGGAGAACTCCTGTCTGGCACCTTCCCCGGTGGAGTTGTGCATGGGGTGTGTTTGGAACATTTTGTCACCGCCCGACTCCAAAATTCAGCGGTTCCCCATCTCAGCCCAGAAAGCAGGTAGAACAACTTTTGTGGTGTCTTTCAGATGCCTACCGGAGCAATGTAAAAACTACCAGGAGAACTCCTGTCTGGCACCTTCCCCGGTGGAGTTGTGCATGGGGTGTGTTTGGAACATTTTGTCACCTGCCGACTCCAAAATTCAGCGGTTCCCCATCTCAGCCCAGAAAGCAGGTAGAACAACTTTTGTGGTGCCTTTCAGCTGCCTACCAAGGTAGTGTAAAAACTACCAAGAGAACTCCTGCCTGGCACCTTCCCCGGTGGAGTTGTGCATGGGGTGTCTTTGGAACATTTTGTCACCGCCCGACTCCAAAATTCAGCGGTTCCCCATCTCAGCCCAGAAAGCAGGTAGAACAACTTTTGTGGTGTCCTTTTGATGCCTACCGGAGCAATGTAAAAACTACCAACAGAACTCGTCCCTGGCACCTTCGCTAGTGGAGTTGTGCATGGGGTGTATTTATTAAAATTTTGTCACCAGCCGAGTCCAAAATTCAGCGGTTCCCCATCTCAGCCCAGAAAGCAGGTAGAACAACTTTTGTGGTGCCTTTCAGCTGCCTACCAAGGTAGTGTAAAAACTATCAAGAGAACTCTTGTCTGGCACCTTCCCCGGTGGAGTTGTGCATGGGGTGTCTTTGGAACATTTTGTCACCGGCCGACTCCAAAATTCAGCGGTTCCCCATCTCAGCCCAGAAAGCAGGTAGAACAACTTTGGTGGTGTCTTTCAGATGCCTACCGGAGCAATGTAAAATCTACCAGGAGAACTCCCGTCTGGCACCTTCCCCGGTGGAGTTGTGCATGGGGTGTGTTTGGAACATTTTGTCACCGGCCGAGTCCAAAATTCAGCGGTTCCCCATCTCAGCCCAGAAAGCAGGTAGAACAACTTTTGTGGTGTCTTTCAGATGCCTACCGGAGCAATGTAAAAACTACCAGGAGAACTCCTGTCTGGCACCTTCCCCGGTGGAGTTGTGCATGGGGTGTGTTTGGAACATTTTGTCACCGGCCGAGTCCAAAATTCAGCGGTTCCCCATCTCAGCCCAGAAAGCAGGTAGAACAACTTTTGTGGTGTCTTTCAGGTGCCTACCGGAGCAATGTAAAATCTACCAGGAGAACTCCTGTCTGGCACCTTCCCCGGTGGAGTTGTGCATGGGGTGTGTTTGGAACATTTTGTCACCGGCCGAGTCCAAAATTCAGCGGTTCCCCATCTCAGCCCAGAAAGCAGGTAGAACAACTTTTGTGGTGTCTTTCAGATGCCTACCGGAGCAATGTAAAAACTACCAGGAGAACTCCTGTCTGGCACCTTCCCCGGTGGAGTTGTGCATGGGGTGTGTTCGGAACATTTTGTCACCAGCCGAGTCCAAAAATTCAGCGGTTCCCCATCTCAGCTCAGAAAGCAGGTAGAACAACTTTTGTGGTGCCTTTCAAATGCCTACCAAGGTAGTGTAAAAACTACCAAGAGAACTCCTGCCTGGCACCTTCCCCGGTGGAGTTGTGCATGGGGTGTCTTTGGAACATTTTGTCACCGGCCGACTCCAAAATTCAGCGGTTCCCCATCTCAGCCCAGAAAGCAGGTAGAACAACTTTTGTGGTGTCCTTTTGATGCCTACCGGAGCAATGTAAAAACTACCAACAGAGCTCGTCCCTGGCACCTTCCCCGGTGGAGTTGTGCATGGGGTGTGTTTGGAACATTTTGTCACCGCCCGACTCCAAAATTCAGCGGTTCCCCATCTCAGCCCAGAAAGCAGGTAGAACAACTTTTGTGGTGCCTTTCAGCTGCCTACCAAGGTAGTGTAAAAACTACCAGGAGAACTCCTGTCTGGCACCTTCCCCGGTGGAGTTGTGCATGGGGTGTGTTTGGAACATTTCGTCTACCAGCCGACTCCAAAATTCAGCGGTTCCCCATCTCAGCCCAGAAAGCAGGTAGAACAACTTTTGTGGTGTCTTTCAGATGCCTACCGGAGCAATGTAAAAACTACCAGGAGAACTCCTGCCTGGCACCTTCCCTAGTGGAGTTGTGCAGGGGGTGTGTTTGGAACATTTTGTCACCAGCCGAGTCCAAAATTCAGCGGTTCCCCATCTCAGCCCAGAAAGCAGGTAGAACAACTTTTGTGGTGCCTTTCAAATGGCTACCAAGGTAGTGTAAAAACTACCAAGAGAACTCCTGGCTGGCACCTTCCCCGGTGGAGTTGTGCATGGGGTGTGTTTGGAACATTTTGTCACCGGCCGAGTCCAAAATTCAGCGATTCCCCATCTCAGCCCAGAAAGCAGGTAGAACAACTTTTGTGGTGTCCTTTTGATGCCTACCGGAGCAATGTAAAAACTACCAACAGAGCTCGTCCCTGGCACCTTCGCTAGTGGAGTTGTGCATGGGGTGTGTTTGGAACATTTTGTCACCGGCCGACTCCAAAATTCAGCGGTTCCCCATCTCAGCCCAGAAAGCAGGTAGAACAACTTTTGTGGTGCCTTTCAGCTGCCTACCAAGGTAGTGTAAAAACTACTAAGAGAACTCCTGTCTGGCACCTTCCCCGGTGGCGTTGTGCAGGGGGTGTGTTTGGAACATTTTGTCACCGGCCGAGTCCAAAATTCAGCGGTTCCCCATCTCAGCCCAGAAAGCAGGTAGAACAACTTTTGTGGTGCCTTTCAAATGCCTACCAAGGCAGTGTAAAAACTACCAAGAGAACTCCTGCCTGGCACCTTCCCCGGTGGAGTTGTGCATGGGGTGTCTTTGGAACATTTTGTCACCGGCCGACTCCAAAATTCAGCGATTCCCCATCTCAGCCCAGAAAGCAGGTAGAACAACTTTTGTGGTGTCCTTTTGATGCCTACCGGAGCAATGTAAAAACTACCAACAGAGCTCGTCCCTGGCACCTTCGCTAGTGGAGTTGTGCATGGGGTGTGTTTGGAACATTTTGTCACCGGCCGACTCCAAAATTCAGCGGTTCCCCATCTCAGCCCAGAAAGCAGGTAGAACAACTTTTGTGGTGCCTTTCAGCTGCCTACCAAGGTAGTGTAAAAACTACCAGGAGAACTCCTGTCTGGCACCTTCCCCGGTGGAGTTGTGCATGGGGTGTGTTTGGAACATTTTGTCACCGGCCGACTCCAAAATTCAGCGGTTCCCCATCTCAGCCCAGAAAGCAGGTAGAACAACTTTTGTGGTGCCTTTCAGCTGCCTACCAAGGTAGTGTAAAAACTAATAAGAGAACTCCTGTCTGGCACCTTCCCCGGTGGAGTTGTGCAGGGGGTGTGTTTGGAACATTTTGTCACCGGCCGACTCCAAAATTCAGCGGTTCCCCATCTCAACCCAGAAAGCAGGTAGAACAACTTTTGTGGTGTCTTTCAGATGCCTACCGGAGCAATGTAAAAACTACCAGGAGAACTCCTGTCTGGCACCTTCCCCGGTGGAGTTGTGCATGGGGTGTGTTCGGAACATTTTGTCACCGGCCAAGTCCAAAATTCAGCGTTTCCCCATCTCAGCCCAGAAAGCAGGTAGAACAACTTTTGTGGTGTCTTTCAGATGCCTACCGGAGCAATGTAAAAACTACCAGGAGAACTCCTGTCTGGCACCTTCCCCGGTGGAGTTGTGCATGGGGTGTGTTCGGAACATTTTGTCACCAGCCGAGTCCAAAAATTCAGCGGTTCCCCATCTCAGCCCAGAAAGCAGGTAGAACAACTTTTGTGGTGCCTTTCAAATGCCTACCAAGGTAGTGTAAAAACTACCAAGAGAACTCCTGCCTGGCACCTTCCCCGGTGGAGTTGTGCATGGGGTGTCTTTGGAACATTTTGTCACCGGCCGACTCCAAAATTCAGCGATTCCCCATCTCAGCCCAGAAAGCAGGTAGAACAACTTTTGTGGTGTCCTTTTGATGCCTACCGGAGCAATGTAAAAACTACCAACAGAGCTCGTCCCTGGCACCTTCGCTAGTGGAGTTGTGCATGGGGTGTGTTTGGAACATTTTGTCACCGGCCGACTCCAAAATTCAGCGGTTCCCCATCTCAGCCCAGAAAGCAGGTAGAACAACTTTTGTGGTGCCTTTCAGCTGCCTACCAAGGTAGTGTAAAAACTACCAGGAGAACTCCTGTCTGGCACCTTCCCCGGTGGAGTTGTGCATGGGGTGTGTTTGGAACATTTTGTCACCGGCCGACTCCAAAATTCAGCGGTTCCCCATCTCAGCCCAGAAAGCAGGTAGAACAACTTTTGTGGTGCCTTTCAGCTGCCTACCAAGGTAGTGTAAAAACTACTAAGAGAACTCCTGTCTGGCACCTTCCCCGGTGGAGTTGTGCAGGGGGTGTGTTTGGAACATTTTGTCACCGGCCGACTCCAAAATTCAGCGGTTCCCCATCTCAGCCCAGAAAGCAGGTAGAACAACTTTTGTGGTGTCTTTCAGATGCCTACCGGAGCAATGTAAAAACTACCAGGAGAACTCCTGTCTGGCACCTTCCCCGGTGGAGTTGTGCATGGGGTGTGTTCGGAACATTTTGTCACCGGCCGACTCCAAAATTCAGCGGTTCCCCATCTCAGCCCAGAAAGCAGGTAGAACAACTTTTGTGGTGTCTTTCAGATGCCTACCGGAGCAATGTAAAAACTACCAGGAGAACTCCTGTCTGGCACCTTCCCCGGTGGAGTTGTGCATGGGGTGTGTTCGGAACATTTTGTCACCAGCCGAGTCCAAAAATTCAGCGGTTCCCCATCTCAGCTCAGAAAGCAGGTAGAACAACTTTTGTGGTGCCTTTCAAATGCCTACCAAGGTAGTGTAAAAACTACCAAGAGAACTCCTGCCTGGCACCTTCCCCGGTGGAGTTGTGCATGGGGTGTCTTTGGAACATTTTGTCACCGGCCGACTCCAAAATTCAGCGATTCCCCATCTCAGCCCAGAAAGCAGGTAGAACAACTTTTGTGGTGTCCTTTTGATGCCTACCGGAGCAATGTAAAAACTACCAACAGAGCTCGTCCCTGGCACCTTCGCTAGTGGAGTTGTGCATGGGGTGTGTTTGGAACATTTTGTCACCGGCCGACTCCAAAATTCAGCGGTTCCCCATCTCAGCCCAGAAAGCAGGTAGAACAACTTTTGTGGTGCCTTTCAGCTGCCTACCAAGGTAGTGTAAAAACTACCAGGAGAACTCCTGTCTGGCACCTTCCCCGGTGGAGTTGTGCATGGGGTGTGTTTGGAACATTTTGTCACCAGCCGAGTCCAAAATTCAGCGGTTCCCCATCTCAGCCCAGAAAGCAGGTAGAACAACTTTTGTGGTGCCTTTCAAATGGCTACCAAGGTAGTGTAAAAACTACCAAGAGAACTCCTTTCTGGCACCTTCCCCGGTGGAGTTGTGCATGGGGTGTCTTTGGAACATTTTGTCACCGGCCGAGTCCAAAATTCAGCGATTCCCCATCTCAGCCCAGAAAGCAGGTAGAACAACTTTTGTGGTGTCCTTTTGATGCCTACCAGAGCAATGTAAAAACTACCAACAGAGCTCGTCCCTGGCACCTTCGCTAGTGGAGTTGTGCATGGGGTGTGTTTGGAACATTTTTTCACCGGCCGACTCCAAAATTCAGCGGTTCCCCATCTCAGCCCAGAAAGCAGGTAGAACAACTTTTGTGGTGCCTTTCAGCTGCCTACCAAGGTAGTGTAAAAACTACCAGGAGAACTCCTGTCTGGCACCTTCCCCGGTGGAGTTGTGCATGGGGTGTGTTTGGAACATTTTGTCACCGGCCGACTCCAAAATTCAGCGGTTCCCCATCTCAGCCCAGAAAGCAGGTAGAACAACTTTTGTGGTGCCTTTCAGCTGCCTACCAAGGTAGTGTAAAAACTACTAAGAGAACTCCTGTCTGGCACCTTCCCCGGTGGCGTTGTGCAGGGGGTGTGTTTGGAACATTTTGTCACCGGCCGACTCCAAAATTCAGCGATTCCCCATCTCAGCCCAGAAAGCAGGTAGAACAACTTTTGTGGTGTCTTTCAGATGCCTACCGGAGCAATGTAAAAACTATCAAGAGAACTCCTGTCTGGCACCTTCCCCGGTGGAGTTGTGCATGGGGTGTGTTCGGAACATTTTGTCACCGGCCGACTCCAAAATTCAGCGGTTCCCCATCTCAGCCCAGAAAGCAGGTAGAACAACTTTTGTGGTGTCTTTCAGATGCCTACCAAGGTAGTGTAAAAACTACCAAGAGAACTCCTGCCTGGCACCTTCCCCGGTGGAGTTGTGCATGGGGTGTGTTTGGAACATTTTGTCACCGGCCGAGTCCAAAATTCAGCGGTTCCCCATCTCAGCCCAGAAAGCAGGTAGAACAACTTTTGTGGTGTCCTTTTGATGCCTACCGGAGCAATGTAAAAACTACCAACAGAGCTCGTCCCGGGCACCTTCGCTAGTGGAGTTGTGCATGGGGTGTGTTTGGAACATTTTGTCACCGCCCGACTCCAAAATTCAGCGGTTCCCCATCTCAGCCCAGAAAGCAGGTAGAACAACTTTTGTGGTGTCTTTCAGATGCCTACCGGAGCAATGTAAAAACTACCAGGAGAACTCCTGCCTGGCACCTTCCCCGGTGGAGTTGTGCATGGGGTGTGTTTGGAACATTTTGTCACCGCCCGACTCCAAAATTCAGCGGTTCCCCATCTCAGCCCAGAAAGCAGATAGAACAACTTTTGTGGTGTCTTTCAGATGCCTACCGGAGCAATGTAAAAACTACCAGGAGAACTCCTGTCTGGCACCTTCCCCGGTGGAGTTGTGCATGGGGTGTGTTTGGAACATTTTGTCACCAGCCGACTCCAAAATTCAGCGGTTCCCCATCTCAGCCCAGAAAGCAGGTAGAACAACTTTTGTGGTGCCTTTCAAATGCCTACCAAGGTAGTGTAAAAACTACTAAGAGAACTCCTGCCTGGCACCTTCCCCGGTGGAGTTGTGCATGGGGTGTGTTTGGAACATTTTGTCACCGGCCGACTCCAAAATTCAGCGGTTCCCCATCTCAGCCCAGAAAGCAGGTAGAACAACTTTTGTGGTGTCCTTTTGATGCCTACCGGAGCAATGTAAAAACTACCAACAGAACTCGTCCCTGGCACCTTCGCTAGTGGAGTTGTGCATGGGGTGTATTTATTAAAATTTTGTCACCAGCCGAGTCCAAAATTCAGCCGTTCCCCATCTCAGCCCAGAAAGCAGGTAGAACAACTTTTGTGGTGCCTTTCAGCTGCCTACCAAGGTAGTGTAAAAACTATCAAGAGAACTCTTGTCTGGCACCTTCCCCAGTAGAGTTGTGCATGGGGTGTGTTTGGAACATTTTGTCACCGGCCGAGTCCAAAATTCAGCTGTTCCCCATCTCAGCCCAGAAAGCAGGTAGAACAACTTTTGTGGTGCCTTTCAGCTACCTACCAAGGTAGTGTAAAAACTACCAGGAGAACTCCTGTCTGGCACCTTCCCCGGTGGAGTTGTGCATGGGGTGTGTTTGGAACATTTTGTCACCGGCCGACTCCAAAATTCAGCGGTTCCCCATCTCAGCCCAGAAAGCAGGTAGAACAACTTTTGTGGTGCCTTTCAGCTGCCTACCAAGGTAGTGTAAAAACTATTCAGAGAACTCCTGTCTGGCACCTTCCCCGGTGGAGTTGTGCATGGGGTGTGTTTGGAACATTTTGTCACCGGCCGAGTCTAAAATTCAGCGATTCCCCATCTCAGCCCAGAAAGCAGGTAGAACAACTTTTGTGGTGTCCTTTTGATGCCTACCGGAGCAATGTAAAAACTACCAACACAGCTCGTCCCTGGCACCTTCGCTAGTGGAGTTGTGCATGGGGTGTGTTTGGAACATTTTGTCACCGGCCGACTCCAAAATTCAGCGGTTCCCCATCTCAGCCCAGAAAGCAGGTAGAACAACTTTTGTGGTGCCTTTTAGCTGCCTACCAAGGTAGTGTAAAAACTATTAAGAGAACTCCTGTCTGGCACCTTCCCCGGTGGAATTGTGCATGGGGTGTGTTTGGAACATTTTGTCACCGGCCGAGTCCAAAATTCAGCGGTTCCCCATCTCAGCCCAGAAAGCAGGTAGAACAACTTTTGTGGTGTCTTTCAGCTGCCTACCAGAGCAATGTAAAAATTACAGGAGAACTCCTGTCTGGCACCTTCCCCGGTGGAGTTGTGCATGGGCTGTGTTCGGAATATTTTGTCACCAGCCGAGTCCAAAAATTCAGCGGTTCCCCATCTCAGCCCAGAAAGCAGGTAGAACAACTTTTGTGGTGCCTTTCAAATGCCTACCAAGGTAGTGTAAAAACTACCAAGAGAACTCCTGCCTGGCACCTTCCCCGGTGGAGTTGTGCATGGGCTGTGTTTGGAACATTTTGTCACCGGCCGAGTCCAAAATTCAGCGGTTCCCCATCTCAGCCCAGAAAGCAGGTAGAACAACTTTTGTGGTGCCTTTCAGGTGCCTACCAAGGTAGTGTAAAAACTACCAGGAGAACTCCTGTCTGGCACCTTCGCTAGTGGAGTTGTGCATGGGGTGTGTTTGGAACATTTTGTCACCGGCCGACTCCAAAATTCAGCGGTTCCCCATCTCAGCCCAGAAAGCAGGTAGAACAACTTTTGTGGTGCCTTTCAGCTGCCTACCAAGGTAGTGTAAAAACTACTAAGAGAACTCCTGTCTGGCACCTTCCCCGGTGGAGTTGTGCATGGGGTGTGTTTGGAACATTTTTTCACCGGCCGAGTCCAAAATTCAGCGGTTCCCCATCTCAGCCCAGAAAGCAGGTAGAACAACTTTTGTGGTGTCCTTTTGATGCCTACACGAGCAATGTAAAAACTACCAGGAGAACTCCTGTCTGGCACCTTCCCCGGTGGAGTTGTGCATGGGGTGTGTTCGGAACATTTTGTCACCAGCCGAGTCCAAAAATTCAGCGGTTCCCCATCTCAGCCCAGAAAGCAGGTAGAACAACTTTTGTGGTGCCTTTCAAATGCCTGCCAAGGTAGTGTAAAAACTACCAAGAGAACTCCTGCCTGGCACCTTCCCCGGTGGAGTTGTGCATGGGGTGTGTTTGGAACATTTTGTCACCGGCCGACTCCAAAATTCAGCGGTTCCCCATCTCAGCCCAGAAAGCAGGTAGAACAACTTTTGTGGTGTCCTTTTGATGCCTACCGGAGCAATGTAAAAACTACCAACAGAGCTCGTCCCTGGCACCTTCGCTAGTGGAGTTGTGCATGGGGTGTGTTTGGAACATTTTTTCACCGGCCGACTCCAAAATTCAGCGGTTCCCCATCTCAGCCCAGAAAGCAGGTAGAACAACTTTTGTGGTGCCTTTCAGCTGCCTACCAAGGTAGTGTAAAAACTACCAGGAGAACTCCTGTCTGGCACCTTCCCCGGTGGAGTTGTGCATGGGGTGTGTTTGGAACATTTTGTCACCGGCCGACTCCAAAATTCAGCGGTTCCCCATCTCAGCCCAGAAAGCAGGTAGAACAACTTTTGTGGTGCCTTTCAGCTGCCTACCAAGGTAGTGTAAAAACTACTAAGAGAACTCCTGTCTGGCACCTTCCCCGGTGGCGTTGTGCAGGGGGTGTGTTTGGAACATTTTGTCACCGGCCGAGTCCAAAATTCAGCGGTTCCCCATCTCAGCCCAGAAAGCAGGTAGAACAACTTTTGTGGTGTCTTTCAGATGCCTACCGGAGCAATGTAAAAACTACCAGGAGAACTCCTGTCTGGCACCTTCCCCGGTGGAGTTGTGCATGGGGTGTGTTCGGAACATTTTGTCACCGGCCGACTCCAAAATTCAGCGGTTCCCCATCTCAGCCCAGAAAGCAGGTAGAACAACTTTTGTGGTGTCCTTTTGATGCCTACCGGAGCAATGTAAAAACTACCAACAGAGCTCGTCCCGGGCACCTTCGCTAGTGGAGTTGTGCATGGGGTGTGTTTGGAACATTTTGTCACCGGCCGAGTCCAAAATTCAGCGGTTCCCCATCTCAGCCCAGAAAGCAGGTAGAACAACTTTTGTGGTGTCTTTCAGATGCCTACCGGAGCAATGTAAAAACTACCAGGAGAACTCCTGTCTGGCACCTTCCCCGGTGGAGTTGTGCATGGGGTGTGTTTGGAACATTTTGTCACCGGCCGAGTCCAAAATTCAGCGGTTCCCCATCTCAGCCCAGAAAGCAGGTAGAACAACTTTTGTGGTGTCTTTCAGATGCCTACCAAGGTAGTGTAAAAACTATTCAGAGAACTCCTGTCTGGCACCTTCCCCGGTGGAGTTGTGCAGGGGGTGTGTTTGGAACATTTTGTCACCAGCCGACTCCAAAATTCAGCGATTCCCCATCTCAGCCCAGAAAGCAGGTAGAACAACTTTTGTGGTGTCTTTCAGATGCCTACCAAGGTAGTGTAAAAACTACTAAGAGAACTCCTGTCTGGCACCTTCCCCGGTGGAGTTGTGCATGGGGTGTGTTTGGAACATTTTGTCACCGGCCGACTCCAAAATTCAGCGGTTCCCCATCTCAGCCCAGAAAGCAGGTAGAACAACTTTTGTGGTGTCCTTTTGATGCCTACCGGAGCAATGTAAAAACTACCAACAGAGCTCGTCCCTGGCACCTTCGCTAGTGGAGTTGTGCATGGGGTGTGTTTGGAACATTTTTTCACCGGCCGACTCCAAAATTCAGCGGTTCCCCATCTCAGCCCAGAAAGCAGGTAGAACAACTTTTGTGGTGCCTTTCAGGTGCCTACCAAGGTAGTGTAAAAACTACCAGGAGAACTCCTGTCTGGCACCTTCCCCGGTGGAGTTGTGCATGGGGTGTGTTTGGAACATTTTGTCACCGGCCGACTCCAAAATTCAGCGGTTCCCCATCTCAGCCCAGAAAGCAGGTAGAACAACTTTTGTGGTGCCTTTCAGCTGCCTACCAAGGTAGTGTAAAAACTACTAAGAGAACTCCTGTCTGGCACCTTCCCCGGTGGAGTTGTGCAGGGGGTGTGTTTGGAACATTTTGTCACCGGCCGACTCCAAAATTCAGCCGTTCCCCATCTCAGCCCAGAAAGCAGGTAGAACAACTTTTGTGGTGTCCTTTTGATGCCTACCGGAGCAATGTAAAAACTACCAACAGAGCTCGTCCCTGGCACCTTCGCTAGTGGAGTTGTGCATGGGGTGTGTTTGGAACATTTTGTCACCGCCCGACTCCAAAATTCAGCGGTTCCCCATCTCAGCCCAGAAAGCAGGTAGAACAACTTTTGTGGTGCCTTTCAGCTGCCTACCAAGGTAGTGTAAAAACTACCAGGAGAACTCCTGTCTGGCACCTTCCCCGGTGGAGTTGTGCAGGGGGTGTGTTTGGAACATTTTGTCACCGGCCGACTCCAAAATTCAGCGGTTCCCCATCTCAGCCCAGAAAGCAGGTAGAACAACTTTTGTGGTGCCTTTCAGCTGCCTACCAAGGTAGTGTAAAAACTACTAAGAGAACTCCTGTCTGGCACCTTCCCCGGTGGCGTTGTGCAGGGGGTGTGTTTGGAACATTTTGTCACCGGCCGAGTCCAAAATTCAGCGGTTCCCCATCTCAGCCCAGAAAGCAGGTAGAACAACTTTTGTGGTGTCTTTCAGATGCCTACCGGAGCAATGTAAAAACTACCAGGAGAACTCCTGTCTGGCACCTTCCCCGGTGGAGTTGTGCATGGGGTGTGTTCGGAACATTTTGTCACCGGCCGACTCCAAAATTCAGCGGTTCCCCATCTCAGCCCAGAAAGCAGGTAGAACAACTTTTGTGGTGTCTTTCAGATGCCTACCAAGGTAGTGTAAAAACTACCAACAGAGCTCGTCCCTGGCACCTTCCCCGGTGGAGTTGTGCATGGGGTGTGTTTGGAACATTTTGTCACCGCCCGACTCCAAAATTCAGCGATTCCCCATCTCAGCCCAGAAAGCAGGTAGAACAACTTTTGTGGTGTCCTTTTGATGCCTACCGGAGCAATGTAAAAACTACCAACAGAGCTCGTCCCGGGCACCTTCGCTAGTGGAGTTGTGCATGGGGTGTGTTTGGAACATTTTGTCACCGCCCGACTCCAAAATTCAGCGGTTCCCCATCTCAGCCCAGAAAGCAGGTAGAACAACTTTTGTGGTGTCTTTCAGATGCCTACCGGAGCAATGTAAAAACTACCAGGAGAACTCCTGTCTGGCACCTTCCCCGGTGGAGTTGTGCATGGGGTGTGTTTGGAACATTTTGTCACCGGCCGAGTCCAAAATTCAGCGGTTCCCCATCTCAGCCCAGAAAGCAGGTAGAACAACTTTTGTGGTGTCTTTCAGATGCCTACCGGAGCAATGTAAAAACTACCAGGAGAACTCCTGTCTGGCACCTTCCCCGGTGGAGTTGTGCATGGGGTGTGTTTGGAACATTTTGTCACCAGCTGACTCCAAAATTCAGCGGTTCCCCATCTCAGCCCAGAAAGCAGGTAGAACAACTTTTGTGGTGTCTTTCAGATGCCTACCAAGGTAGTGTAAAAACTACTAAGAGAACTCCTGTCTGGCACCTTCCCCGGTGGAGTTGTGCATGGGGTGTGTTTGGAACATTTTGTCACCGGCCGACTCCAAAATTCAGCGGTTCCCCATCTCAGCCCAGAAAGCAGGTAGAACAACTTTTGTGGTGTCCTTTTGATGCCTACCGGAGCAATGTAAAAACTACCAACAGAACTCGTCCCTGGCACCTTCGCTAGTGGAGTTGTGCATGGGGTGTATTTATTAAAATTTTGTCACCAGCCGAGTCCAAAATTCAGCCGTTCCCCATCTCAGCCCAGAAAGCAGGTAGAACAACTTTTGTGGTGCCTTTCAGCTGCCTACCAAGGTAGTGTAAAAACTACCAGGAGAACTCCTGTCTGGCACCTTCCCCGGTGGAGTTGTGCATGGGGTGTGTTTGGAACATTTTGTCACCGGCCGACTCCAAAATTCAGCGGTTCCCCATCTCAGCCCAGAAAGCAGGTAGAACAACTTTTGTGGTGCCTTTCAGCTGCCTACCAAGGTAGTGTAAAAACTACTAAGAGAACTCCTGTCTGGCACCTTCCCCGGTGGCGTTGTGCAGGGGGTGTGTTTGGAACATTTTGTCACCGGCCGAGTCCAAAATTCAGCGGTTCCCCATCTCAGCCCAGAAAGCAGGTAGAACAACTTTTGTGGTGTCTTTCAGATGCCTACCAAGGTAGTGTAAAAACTACCAGGAGAACTCCTGTCTGGCACCTTCCCCGGTGGAGTTGTGCAGGGGGTGTGTTTGGAACATTTTGTCACCGGCCGACTCCAAAATTCAGCGGTTCCCCATCTCAGCCCAGAAAGCAGGTAGAACAACTTTTGTGGTGTCCTTTTGATGCCTACCGGAGCAATGTAAAAACTACCAACAGAGCTCGTCCCGGGCACCTTCGCTAGTGGAGTTGTGCATGGGGTGTGTTTGGAACATTTTGTCACCGCCCGACTCCAAAATTCAGCGGTTCCCCATCTCAGCCCAGAAAGCAGGTAGAACAACTTTTGTGGTGTCTTTCAGATGCCTACCGGAGCAATGTAAAAACTACCAGGAGAACTCCTGTCTGGCACCTTCCCCGGTGGAGTTGTGCATGGGGTGTGTTTGGAACATTTTGTCACCGGCCGAGTCCAAAATTCAGCGGTTCCCCATCTCAGCCCAGAAAGCAGGTAGAACAACTTTTGTGGTGTCTTTCAGATGCCTACCGGAGCAATGTAAAAACTACCAGGAGAACTCCTGTCTGGCACCTTCCCCGGTGGAGTTGTGCATGGGGTGTGTTTGGAACATTTTGTCACCAGCCGAGTCCAAAATTCAGCTGTTCCCCATCTCAGCCCAGAAAGCAGGTAGAACTACTTTTCTGGTGTCTTTCAGATGCCTACCAATGTAGTGTAAAAACTATTAAGAGAACTCCTGTCTGGCACCTTCCCCGGTGGAGTTGTGCATGGGGTGTGTTTGGAACATTTTGTCACCGGCTGACTCCAAAATTCAGCGGTTCCCCATCTCAGCCCAGAAAGCAGGTAGAACAACTTTTGTGGTGTCTTTCAGATGCCTAACGGAGCAATGTAAAAACTACCAGGAGAACTCCTGTCTGGCACCTTCCCCGGTGGAGTTGTGCATGGGGTGTGTTTGGAACATTTTGTCACCGGCCGACTCCAAAATTCAGCGGTTCCCCATCTCAGCCCAGAAAGCAGGAAGAACAACTTTTGTAGTGTCTTTTTGATGCCTACCGGAGCAATGTAAAAACTACCAACAGAATTCGTTCCTGGCACCTTCGCTAGTGGAGTTGTGCATGGGGTGTGTTTGGAACATTTTGTCACCAGCCGAGTCCAAAATTCAGCGTTTCCCCATCTCAGCCCAGAAAGCAGGTAGAACAACTTTTGTGGTGCCTTTCAGCTACCTACCAAGGTTGTGTAAAAACTATTCAGAGAACTCCTGTCTGGCACCTTCCCCGGTGGAGTTGTGCATGGGGTGTGTTTGGAACATTTTGTCACCGGCCGAGTCCAAAATTCAGCGGTTCCCCATCTCAGCCCAGAAAGCAGGTAGAACAACTTTTGTGGTGTCCTTTTGATGCCTACACGAGCAATGTAAAAACTACCAGGAGAACTCCTGTCTGGCACCTTCCCCGGTGGAGTTGTGCATGGGGTGTGTTCGGAACATTTTGTCACCAGCCGAGTCCAAAATTCAGCTGTTCCCCATCTCAGCCCAGAAAGCAGGTAGAACAACTTTTGTGGTGCCTTTCAGCTGCCTACCAAGGTAGTGTAAAAACTATTCAGAGAACTCCTGTCTGGCACCTTCCCCGGTGGAGTTGTGCATGGGGTGTGTTTGGAACATTTTGTCACCGGCCGAGTCCAAAATTCAGCGGTTCCCCATCTCAGCCCAGAAAGCAGGTAGAACAACTTTTGTGGTGTCCTTTTGATGCCTACCGGAGCAATGTAAAAACTACCAACAGAACTCGTCCCTGGCACCTTCGCTAGTGGAGTTGTGCATGGGGTGTATTTATTAAAATTTTGTCACCGGCCGACTCCAAAATTCAGCGGTTCCCCATCTCAGCCCAGAAAGCAGGTAGAACAACTTTTGTGGTGCCTTTCAGCTGCCTACCAAGGTAGTGTAAAAACTATCAAGAGAACTCCTGTCTGGCACCTTCCCCGGTGGAGTTGTGCATGGGGTGTGTTTGGAACATTTTGTCACCGGCCGACTCCAAAATTCAGCGGTTCCCCATCTCAGCCCAGAAAGCAGGTAGAACAACTTTTGTGGTGCCTTTCAGCTGCCTACCAAGGTAGTGTAAAAACTACTAAGAGAACTCCTGTCTGGCACCTTCCCCGGTGGAGTTGTGCATGGGGTGTGTTTGGAATATTTTGTCACCGGCCGAGTCCAAAATTCAGCGGTTCCCCATCTCAGCCCAGAAAGCAGGTAGAACAACTTTTGTGGTGTCTTTCAGATGCCTACCGGAGCAATGTAAAAACTACCAGGAGAACTCCTGTCTGGCACCTTCCCCGGTGGAGTTGTGCATGGGGTGTGTTTGGAACATTTTGTCACCGGCCGACTCCAAAATTCAGCGGTTCCCCATCTCAGCCCAGAAAGCAGGTAGAACAACTTTTGTGGTGTCTTTCAGATGCCTACCGGAGCAATGTAAAAACTACCAGGAGAACTCCTGTCTGGCACCTTCCCCGGTGGAGTTGTGCATGGGGTGTGTTCGGAACATTTTGTCACCAGCCGACTCCAAAATTCAGCGGTTCCCCATCTCAGCCCAGAAAGCAGGTAGAACAACTTTTGTGGTGCCTTTCAGCTGCCTACCAAGGTAGTGTAAAAACTACTAAGAGAACTCCTGTCTGGCACCTTCCCCGGTGGAGTTGTGCATGGGGTGTGTTTGGAATATTTTGTCACCGGCCGAGTCCAAAATTCAGCGGTTCCCCATCTCAGCCCAGAAAGCAGGTAGAACAACTTTTGTGGTGTCTTTCAGATGCCTACCGGAGCAATGTAAAAACTACCAGGAGAACTCCTGTCTGGCACCTTCCCCGGTGGAGTTGTGCATGGGGTGTGTTTGGAACATTTTGTCACCGGCCGACTCCAAAATTCAGCGGTTCCCCATCTCAGCCCAGAAAGCAGGTAGAACAACTTTTGTGGTGTCTTTCAGATGCCTACCGGAGCAATGTAAAAACTACCAGGAGAACTCCTGTCTGGCACCTTCCCCGGTGGAGTTGTGCATGGGGTGTGTTCGGAACATTTTGTCACCAGCCGAGTCCAAAAATTCAGCGGTTCCCCATCTCAGCTCAGAAAGCAGGTAGAACAACTTTTGTGGTGCCTTTCAAATGCCTACCAAGGTAGTGTAAAAACTACCAAGAGAACTCCTGCCTGGCACCTTCCCCGGTGGAGTTGTGCATGGGGTGTCTTTGGAACATTTTGTCACTGGCCGACTCCAAAATTCAGCGGTTCCCCATCTCAGCCCAGAAAGCAGGTAGAACAACTTTTGTGGTGTCCTTTTGATGCCTACCGGAGCAATGTAAAAACTACCAACAGAGCTCGTCCCTGGCACCTTCGCTAGTGGAGTTGTGCATGGGGTGTGTTTGGAACATTTTGTCACCGCCCGACTCCAAAATTCAGCGGTTCCCCATCTCAGCCCAGAAAGCAGGTAGAACAACTTTTGTGGTGCCTTTCAGCTGCCTACCAAGGTAGTGTAAAAACTATTAAGAGAACTCCTGTCTGGCACCTTCCCCGGTGGAGTTGTGCATGGGGTGTGTTTGGAACATTTCGTCTACCAGCCGACTCCAAAATTCAGCGGTTCCCCATCTCAGCCCAGAAAGCAGGTAGAACAACTTTTGTGGTGTCTTTCAGATGCCTACCGGAGCAATGTAAAAACTACCAGGAGAACTCCTGCCTGGCACCTTCCCTAGTGGAGTTGTGCATGGGGTGTGTTTGGAACATTTTGTCACCAGCCGAGTCCAAAATTCAGCGGTTCCCCATCTCAGCCCAGAAAGCAGGTAGAACAACTTTTGTGGTGCCTTTCAAATGCCTACCAAGGTAGTGTAAAAACTACCAAGAGAACTCCTGGCTGGCACCTTCCCCGGTGGAGTTGTGCATGGGGTGTGTTTGGAACATTTTGTCACCGGCCGAGTCCAAAATTCAGCGATTCCCCATCTCAGCCCAGAAAGCAGGTAGAACAACTTTTGTGGTGTCCTTTTGATGCCTACCGGAGCAATGTAAAAACTACCAACAGAGCTCGTCCCTGGCACCGTCGCTAGTGGAGTTGTGCATGGGGTGTGTTTGGAACATTTTGTCACCGCCCGACTTCAAAATTCAGCGGTTCCCCATCTCAGCCCAGAAAGCAGGTAGAACAACTTTTGTGGTGCCTTTCAGCTGCCTACCGGAGCAATGTAAAAACTACCAGGAGAACTCCTGTCTGGCACCTTCCCCGGTGGAGTTGTGCATGGGGTGTGTTTGGAACATTTTGTCACCGCCCGACTCCAAAATTCAGCGGTTCCCCATCTCAGCCCAGAAAGCAGGTAGAACAACTTTTGTGGTGTCTTTCAGATGCCTACCGGAGCAATGTAAAAACTACCAGGAGAACTCCTGTCTGGCACCTTCCCCGGTGGAGTTGTGCATGGGGTGTGTTTGGAACATTTTTTCACCGGCCGACTCCAAAATTCAGCGGTTCCCCATCTCAGCCCAGAAAGCAGGTAGAACAACTTTTGTGGTGCCTTTCAAATGCCTACCAAGGTAGTGTAAAAACTACCAAGAGAACTCCTGCCTGGCACCTTCCCCGGTGGAGTTGTGCATGGGGTGTCTTTGGAACATTTTGTCACCGCCCGACTCCAAAATTCAGCGGTTCCCCATCTCAGCCCAGAAAGCAGATAGAACAACTTTTGTGGTGTCCTTTTGATGCCTACCGGAGCAATGTAAAAACTACCAACAGAACTCGTCCCTGGCACCTTCGCTAGTGGAGTTGTGCATGGGGTGTATTTATTAAAATTTTGTCACCAGCCGACTCCAAAATTCAGCGGTTCCCCATCTCAGCCCAGAAAGCAGGTAGAACAACTTTTGTGGTGCCTTTCAGCTGCCTACCAAGGTAGTGTAAAAACTATCAAGAGAACTCTTGTCTGGCACCTTCCCCGGTGGAGTTGTGCATGGGGTGTGTTTGGAACATTTTGTCACCGCCCGACTCCAAAATTCAGCGATTCCCCATCTCAGCCCAGAAAGCAGGTAGAACAACTTTTGTGGTGTCCTTTTGATGCCTACCGGAGCAATGTAAAAACTACCAACAGAGCTCGTCCCTGGCACCTTCGCTAGTGGAGTTGTGCATGGGGTGTGTTTGGAACATTTTGTCACCGCCCGACTCCAAAATTCAGCGGTTCCCCATCTCAGCCCAGAAAGCAGGTAGAACAACTTTTGTGGTGCCTTTCAGCTGCCTACCAAGGTAGTGTAAAAACTACCAGGAGAACTCCTGTCTGGCACCTTCCCCGGTGGAGTTGTGCATGGGGTGTGTTTGGAACATTTTGTCACCAGCCGACTCCAAAATTCAGCGGTTCCCCATCTCAGCCCAGAAAGCAGGTAGAACAACTTTTGTGGTGCCTTTCAGCTGCCTACCGGAGCAATGTAAAAACTACAGGAGAACTCCTGTCTGGCACCTTCCCCGGTGGAGTTGTGCATGGGGTGTGTTTGGAACATTTTGTCACCGGCCGACTCCAAAATTCAGCGGTTCCCCATCTCAGCCCAGAAAGCAGGTAGAACAACTTTTGTGGTGTCTTTCAGATGCCTACCAAGGTAGTGTAAAAACTACCAGGAGAACTCCTTTCTGGCACCTTCCCCGGTGGAGTTGTGCATGGGGTGTTTTTGGAACATTTTGTCACCAGCCGACTCCAAAATTCAGCGGTTCCCCATCTCAGCCCAGAAAGCAGGTAGAACAACTTTTGTAGTGTCTTTTTGATGCCTACCGGAGCAATGTAAAAACTACCAACAGAATTCGTTCCTGGCACCTTTGCTAGTGGAGTTGTGCATGGGTTGTATTTATTAAAATTTTGTCACCAGCCGACATCCAAAATTCAGCTGTTCCCCATCTCAGCCCAGAAAGCAGGTAGAACAACTTTTGTGGTGCCTTTCAAATGCCTACCAAGGTAGTGTAAAAACTACCAAGAGAACTCCTGCCTGGCACCTTCCCCGGTGGAGTTGTGCATGGGGTGTGTTTGGAACATTTTGTCACCGGCCGAGTCCAAAATTCAGCGGTTCCCCATCTCAGCCCAGAAAGCAGGTAAAACAACTTTTGTGGTGTCTTTCAAATGCCTACCAAGGTAGTGTAAAAACTACCAGGAGAACTCCTTTCTGGCACCTTCCCCGGTGGAGTTGTGCATGGGGTGTCTTTGGAACATTTTGTCACCAGCCGACTCCAAAATTCAGCGGTTCCCCATCTCAGCCCAGAAAGCAGGTAGAACAACTTTTGTAGTGTCTTTTTGATGCCTACCGGAGCAATGTAAAAACTACCAACAGAATTCGTTCCTGGCACCTTTGCTAGTGGAGTTGTGCATGGGGTGTATTTATTAAAATTTTGTCACCAGCCGAGTCCAAAATTCAGCTGTTCCCCATCTCAGCCCAGAAAGCAGGTAGAACAACTTTTGTGGTGCCTTTCAAATGCCTACCAAGGTAGTGTAAAAACTACCAAGAGAACTCCTGCCTGGCACCTTCCCCGGTGGAGTTGTGCATGGGGTGTGTTTGGAACATTTTGTCACCAGCCGACTCCAAAATTCAGCGATTCCCCATCTCAGCCCAGAAAGCAGGTAGAACAACTTTTGTGGTGTCCTTTTGATGACTACCGGAGCAATGTAAAAACTACCAACAGAACTCGTCCCTGGCACCTTCGCTAGTGGAGGTGTGCACGGGGTGTATTTATTAAAATGTTGTCACCAGCCGAGTCCAAAATTCAGCTGTTCCCCATCTCAGCCCAGAAAGCAGGTAGAACAACTTTTGTGGTGCCTTTCAGCTGCCTACCAAGGTAGTGTAAAAACTACCAGGAGAACTCCTGCCTGGCACCTTCCCCGGTGGAGTTGTGCAGGGGGTGTGTTTGGAACATTTCGTCACCAGCCGACTCCAAAATTCAGCGGTTCCCCATCTCAGCCCAGAAAGCAGGTAAAACAACTTTTGTGGTGCCTTTCAGCTGCCTACCAAGGTAGTGTAAAAACTACCAGGAGAACTCCTGCCTGGCACCTTCCCCGGTGGAGTTGTGCATGGGGTGTGTTTGGAACATTTTGTCACCAGTCGACTCCAAAAATTCAGCGGTTCCCCATCTCAGCCCAGAAAGCAGGTAGAACAACTTTTGTGGTGCCTTTCAGCTGCCTACCAAGGTAGTGTAAAAACTATTCAGAGAACTCCTGTCTGGCACCTTCCCCGGTGGAGTTGTGCATGGGGTGTCTTTGGAACATTTTGTCACCAGCCGAGTCCAAAATTCAGCTGTTCCCCATCTCAGCCCAGAAAGCAGGTAGAACAACTTTTGTGGTGTCTTTCAGATGCCTACCGGAGCAATGTAAAAACTACCAGGAGAACTCCTGTCTGGCACCTTCGCTAGTGGAGTTGTGCTTGGGGTGTGTTTGGAACATTTTGTCACCAGCCGAGTCCAAAATTCAGCTGTTCCCCATCTCAGCCCAGAAAGCAGGTAGAACAACTTTTGTGGTGCCTTTCAAATGCCTACCAAGGTAGTGTAAAAACTATTAAGAGAACTCTTGTCTGGCACCTTCCCCGGTGGAGTTGTGCATGGGGTGTGTTTGGAACATTTTGTCACCGGCCGACTCCAAAATTCAGCGGTTCCCCATCTCAGCCCAGAAAGCAGGTAGAACAACTTTTGTGGTGTCCTTTTGATGCCTACCGGAGCAATGTAAAAACTACCAACAGAACTCGTCCCTGGCACCTTCGCTAGTGGAGTTGTGCATGGGGTGTATTTATTAAAATTTTGTCACCAGCCGAGTCCAAAATTCAGCTGTTCCCCATCTCAGCCCAGAAAGCAGGTAGAACAACTTTTGTGGTGCCTTTCAGCTGCCTACCAAGGTAGTGTAAAAACTACCAGGAGAACTCCTGTCTGGCACCTTCCCCGGTGGAGTTGTGCATGGGGTGTGTTTGGAACATTTTGTCACCAGCCGACTCCAAAATTCAGCGGTTCCCCATCTCAGCCCAGAAAGCAGGTAGAACAACTTTTGTGGTGCCTTTCAGCTGCCTACCAAGGTAGTGTAAAAACTACCAAGAGAACTCCTGCCTGGCACCTTCCCCGGTGGAGTTGTGCATGGGGTGTGTTTGGAACATTTTGTCACCGGCCGACTCCAAAATTCAGCGGTTCCCCATCTCAGCCCAGAAAGCAGGTAGAACAACTTTTGTGGTGTCCTTTTGATGCCTACCGGAGCAATGTAAAAACTACCAACAGAACTCGTCCCTGGCACCTTCGCTAGTGGAGTTGTGCATGGGGTGTATTTATTAAAATGTTGTCACCAGCCGAGTCCAAAATTCAGCTGTTCCCCATCTCAGCCCAGAAAGCAGGTAGAACAACTTTTGTGGTGCCTTTCAGCTGCCTACCAGAGCAATGTAAAAACTACCAGGAGAACTCCTGTCTGGCACCTTCCCCGGTGGAGTTGTGCAGGGGGTGTGTTTGGAACATTTTGTCACCGCCGACTCCAAAATTCAGCGGTTCCCCATCTCAGCCCAGAAAGCAGGTAGAACAACTTTTGTGGTGCCTTTCAGCTGCCTACCAAGGTAGTGTAAAAACTACTAAGAGAACTCCTGTCTGGCACCTTCCCCGGTGGAGTTGTGCAGGGGGTGTGTTTGGAACATTTTGTCTCTGGCCGAGTCCAAAATTCAGCGGTTCCCCATCTCAGCCCAGAAAGCAGGTAGAACAACTTTTTTGGTGTCTTTCAGATGCCTACCGGAGCAATGTAAAAACTACCAGGAGAACTCCTGTCTGGCACCTTCCCCGGTGGAGTTGTGCATGGGGTGTGTTTGGAACATTTTGTCACCGGCCGAGTCCAAAATTCAGCGATTCCCCATCTCAGCCCAGAAAGCAGGTAGAACAACTTTTGTGGTGTCCTTTTTATGCCTACCGGAGCAATGTAAAAACTACCAACAGAGCTCGTCCCTGGCACCTTCGCTAGTGGAGTTGTGCATGGGGTGTGTTTGGAACATTTTGTCACCAGCCGACTCCAAAATTCAGCGGTTCCCCATCTCAGCCCAGAAAGCAGGTAGAACAACTTTTGTGGTGCCTTTCAGATGCCTACCAAGGTAGTGTAAAAACTACCAGGGAACTCCTGCCTGGCACCTTCCCCGGTGGAGTTGTGCATGGGGTGTGTTTGGAACATTTTGTCACCGGCCGACTCCAAAATTCAGCGGTTCCCCATCTCAGCCCAGAAAGCAGGTAGAACAACTTTTGTGGTGTCTTTCAGATGCCTACCAGAGCAATGTAAAAACTACCAGGAGAACTCCTGTCTGGCACCTTCCCCGGTGGAGTTGTGCATGGGGTGTGTTTGGAACATTTTGTCACCAGCCGAGTCCAAAATTCAGCGGTTCCCCATCTCAGCCCAGAAAGCAGGTAGAACAACTTTTGTGGTGCCTTTCAAATGCCTACCAAGGCAGTGTAAAAACTACTAAGAGAACTCCTGCCTGGCACCTTCCCCGGTGGAGTTGTGCATGGGGTGTGTTTGGAACATTTTGTCACCGGCCGAGTCCAAAATTCAGCGATTCCCCATCTCAGCCCAGAAAGCAGGTAGAACAACTTTTGTGGTGTCCTTTTGATGCCTACCGGAGCAATGTAAAAACTACCAACAGAGCTCGTCCCTGGCACCTTCGCTAGTGGAGTTGTGCATGGGGTGTCTTTGGAACATTTTGTCACCGGCCGACTCCAAAATTCAGCGGTTCCCCATCTCAGCCCAGAAAGCAGGTAGAACAACTTTTGTGGTGTCTTTCAGATGCCTACCGGAGCAATGCAAAAACTACCAGGAGAACTCCTGTCTGGCACCTTCCCCGGTGGAGTTGTGCAGGGGGTGTGTTTGGAACATTTTGTCACCGCCCAACTCCAAAATTCAGCGGTTCCCCATCTCAGCCCAGAAAGCAGATAGAACAACTTTTGTGGTGTCTTTCAGATGCCTACCGGAGCAATGTAAAAACTACCAGGAGAACTCCTGTCTGGCACCTTCCCCGGTGGAGTTGTGCATGGGGTGTGTTTGGAACATTTTGTCACCAGCCGACTCCAAAATTCAGCGGTTCCCCATCTCAGCCCAGAAAGCAGGTAGAACAACTTTTGTGGTGTCCTTTTGATGCCTACCGGAGCAATGTAAAAACTACCAGGAGAACTCCTGTCTGGCACCTTCCCCGGTGGAGTTGTGCATGGGGTGTGTTTGGAACATTTTGTCACCGGCCGACTCCAAAATTCAGCTGTTCCACATCTCAGCCCAGAAAGCAGGTAGAACAACTTTTGTGGTGCCTTTCAGCTGCCTACCAAGGTAGTGTAAAAACTATTAAGAGAACTCCTGTCTGGCACCTTCCCCGGTGGAGTTGTGCATGGGGTGTGTTTGGAACATTTTGTCACCGGCCGAGTCCAAAATTCAGCGGTTCCCCATCTCAGCCCAGAAAGCAGGTAGAACAACTTTTGTGGTGTCTTTCAGCTGCCTACTGGAGCAATGTAAAAACTGCCAGGAGAACTCCTGTCTGGCACCTTCCCCGGTGGAGTTGTGCATGGGGTGTCTTTGGAACATTTTGTCACCGGCCGACTCCAAAATTCAGCGGTTCCCCATCTCAGCCCAGAAAGCAGGTAGAACAACTTTTGTGGTGTCCTTTTGATGCCTACCGGAGCAATGTAAAAACTACCAACAGAACTCGTCCCTGGCACCTTCGCTAGTGGAGTTGTGCAGGGGGTGTATTTATTAAAATTTTGTCACCAGCCGAGTCCAAAATTCAGCTGTTCCCCATCTCAGCCCAGAAAGCAGGTAGAACAACTTTTGTGGTGCCTTTCAGCTGCCTACCAAGGTAGTGTAAAAACTACTAAGAGAACTCCTGCTTGCGCCTTCCCCGGTGGAGTTGTGCATGGGGTGTGTTTGGAACATTTTGTCACCGGCCGACTCCAAAATTCAGCGGTTCCCCATCTCAGCCCAGAAAGCAGGTAGAACAACTTTTGTGGTGTCCTTTTGATGCCTACCGGAGCAATGTAAAAACTACCAGGAGAACTCCTGTCTGGCACCTTCCCCGGTGGAGTTGTGCATGGGGTGTGTTTGGAACATTTTGTCACCGGCCGACTCCAAAATTCAGCTGTTCCACATCTCAGCCCAGAAAGCAGGTAGAACAACTTTTGTGGTGCCTTTCAGCTGCCTACCAAGGTAGTGTAAAAACTATTAAGAGAACTCCTGTCTGGCACCTTCCCCGGTGGAGTTGTGCATGGGGTGTGTTTGGAACATTTTGTCACCGGCCGAGTCCAAAATTCAGCGGTTCCCCATCTCAGCCCAGAAAGCAGGTAGAACAACTTTTGTGGTGTCTTTCAGCTGCCTACTGGAGCAATGTAAAAACTGCCAGGAGAACTCCTGTCTGGCACCTTCCCCGGTGGAGTTGTGCATGGGGTGTGTTCGGAACATTTTGTCACCAGCCGAGTCCAAAAATTCAGCGGTTCCCCATCTCAGCCCAGAAAGCAGGTAGAACTACTTTTCTGGTGTCTTTCAGATGCCTACCAATGTAGTGTAAAAACTATTAAGAGAACTCCTGTCTGGCACCTTCCCCGGTGGAGTTGTGCATGGGGTGTGTTTGGAACATTTTGTCTCTGGCCGAGTCCAAAATTCAGCGGTTCCCCATCTCAGCCCAGAAAGCAGGTAGAACAACTTTTGTGGTGCCTTTCAGCTGCCTACCAAGGTAGTGTAAAAACTACCAGGAGAACTCCTGTCTGGCACATTCCCCGGTGGAGTTGTGCATGGGGTGTGTTTGGAACATTTTGTCACCAGCCGAGTCCAAAATTCAGCGGTTCCCCATCTCAGCCCAGAAAGCAGGTAGAACAACTTTTGTGGTTTCTTTCAGATGCCTACCGGAGCAATGTAAAAACTACCAGGAGAACTCCTGTCTGGCACCTTCCCCGGTGGAGTTGTGCATGGGGTGTGTTTGGAACATTTTGTCACCAGCCGAGTCCAAAATTCAGCTGTTCCCCATCTCAGCCCAGAAAGCAGGTAGAACAACTTTTGTGGTGCCTTTCAGCTGCCTACCAAGGTAGTGTAAAAACTATTCAGAGAACTCCTGTCTGGCACCTTCCCCGGTGGAGTTGTGCATGGGGTGTGTTTGGAACATTTTGTCACCGGCCGAGTCCAAAATTCAGCGGTTCCCCATCTCAGCCCAGAAAGCAGGTAGAACAACTTTTGTGGTGCCTTTCAAATGCCTACCAAGGTAGTGTAAAAACTACCAAGAGAACTCCTGCCTGGCACCTTCCCCGGTGGAGTTGTGCATGGGGTGTCTTTGGAACATTTTGTCACCGGCCGACTCCAAAATTCAGCGGTTCCCCATCTCAGCCCAGAAAGCAGGTAAAACAACTTTTGTGGTGTCTTTCAAATGCCTACCAAGGTAGTGTAAAAACTACCAGGAGAACTCCTTTCTGGCACCTTCCCCGGTGGAGTTGTGCATGGGGTGTTTTTGGAACATTTTGTCACCGGCCGAGTCCAAAATTCAGCGGTTCCCCATCTCAGCCCAGAAAGCAGGTAGAACAACTTTTGTAGTGTCTTTTTGATGCCTACCGGAGCAATGTAAAAACTACCAACAGAATTCGTTCCTGGCACCTTCCCTAGTGGAGTTGTGCATGGGGTGTGTTTGGAACATTTTGTCACCAGCCGAGTCCAAAATTCAGCGGTTCCCCATCTCAGCCCAGAAAGCAGGTAAAACAGCTTTTGTGGTGTCTTTCAAATGCCTACCAAGGTAGTGTAAAAACTACCAGGAGAACTCCTTTCTGGCACCTTCCCCGGTGGAGTTGTGCATGGGGTGTTTTTGGAACATTTTGTCACCAGCCGACTCCAAAATTCAGCGGTTCCCCATCTCAGCCCAGAAAGCAGGTAGAACAACTTTTGTAGTGTCTTTTTGATGCCTACCGGAGCAATGTAAAAACTACCAACAGAATTCGTTCCTGGCACCTTTGCTAGTGGAGTTGTGCATGGGGTGTATTTATTAAAATTTTGTCACCAGCCGACATCCAAAATTCAGCTGTTCCCCATCTCAGCCCAGAAAGCAGGTAGAACAACTTTTGTGGTGCCTTTCAAATGCCTACCAAGGTAGTGTAAAAACTACCAAGAGAACTCCTGCCTGGCACCTTCCCCGGTGGAGTTGTGCATGGGGTGTGTTTGGAACATTTTGTCACCGGCCGAGTCCAAAATTCAGCGGTTCCCCATCTCAGCCCAGAAAGCAGGTAAAACAACTTTTGTGGTGTCTTTCAAATGCCTACCAAGGTAGTGTAAAAACTACCAGGAGAACTCCTTTCTGGCACCTTCCCCGGTGGAGTTGTGCATGGGGTGTCTTTGGAACATTTTGTCACCAGCCGACTCCAAAATTCAGCGGTTCCCCATCTCAGCCCAGAAAGCAGGTAGAACAACTTTTGTAGTGTCTTTTTGATGCCTACCGGAGCAATGTAAAAACTACCAACAGAATTCGTTCCTGGCACCTTTGCTAGTGGAGTTGTGCATGGGGTGTATTTATTAAAATTTTGTCACCAGCCGAGTCCAAAATTCAGCTGTTCCCCATCTCAGCCCAGAAAGCAGGTAGAACAACTTTTGTGGTGCCTTTCAAATGCCTACCAAGGTAGTGTAAAAACTACCAAGAGAACTCCTGCCTGGCACCTTCCCCGGTGGAGTTGTGCATGGGGTGTGTTTGGAACATTTTGTCACCAGCCGAGTCCAAAATTCAGCGATTCCCCATCTCAGCCCAGAAAGCAGGTAGAACAACTTTTGTGGTGTCCTTTTGATGCCTACCGGAGCAATGTAAAAACTACCAACAGAACTCGTCCCTGGCACCTTCGCTAGTGGAGGTGTGCACGGGGTGTATTTATTAAAATGTTGTCACCAGCCGAGTCCAAAATTCAGCTGTTCCCCATCTCAGCCCAGAAAGCAGGTAGAACAACTTTTGTGGTGCCTTTCAGCTGCCTACCAAGGTAGTGTAAAAACTACCAGGAGAACTCCTGCCTGGCACCTTCCCCGGTGGAGTTGTGCAGGGGGTGTGTTTGGAACATTTCGTCACCAGCCGACTCCAAAATTCAGCGGTTCCCCATCTCAGCCCAGAAAGCAGGTAAAACAACTTTTGTGGTGCCTTTCAGCTGCCTACCAAGGTAGTGTAAAAACTACCAGGAGAACTCCTGCCTGGCACCTTCCCCGGTGGAGTTGTGCATGGGGTGTGTTTGGAACATTTTGTCACCAGTCGACTCCAAAAATTCAGCGGTTCCCCATCTCAGCCCAGAAAGCAGGTAGAACAACTTTTGTGGTGCCTTTCAGCTGCCTACCAAGGTAGTTTAAAAACTACCAGGAGAACTCCTGCCTGGCACCTTCCCCGGTGGAGTTGTGCATGGGGTGTCTTTGGAACATTTTGTCACCAGCCGAGTCCAAAATTCAGCGATTCCCCATCTCAGCCCAGAAAGCAGGTAGAACAACTTTTTTGGTGTCTTTCAGATGCCTACCGGAGCAATGTAAAAACTACCAGGAGAACTCCTGTCTGGCACCTTCGCTAGTGGAGTTGTGCTTGGGGTGTGTTTGGAACATTTTGTCACCAGCCGAGTCCAAAATTCAGCTGTTCCCCATCTCAGCCCAGAAAGCAGGTAGAACAACTTTTGTGGTGCCTTTCAAATGCCTACCAAGGTAGTGTAAAAACTATTAAGAGAACTCTTGTCTGGCACCTTCCCCGGTGGAGTTGTGCATGGGGTGTGTTTGGAACATTTTGTCACCGGCCGACTCCAAAATTCAGCGGTTCCCCATCTCAGCCCAGAAAGCAGGTAGAACAACTTTTGTGGTGTCCTTTTGATGCCTACCGGAGCAATGTAAAAACTACCAACAGAACTCGTCCCTGGCACCTTCGCTAGTGGAGTTGTGCATGGGGTGTATTTATTAAAATTTTGTCACCAGCCGAGTCCAAAATTCAGCTGTTCCCCATCTCAGCCCAGAAAGCAGGTAGAACAACTTTTGTGGTGCCTTTCAGCTGCCTACCAAGGTAGTGTAAAAACTACCAGGAGAACTCCTGTCTGGCACCTTCCCCGGTGGAGTTGTGCATGGGGTGTGTTTGGAACATTTTGTCACCAGCCGACTCCAAAATTCAGCGGTTCCCCATCTCAGCCCAGAAAGCAGGTAGAACAACTTTTGTGGTGCCTTTCAGCTGCCTACCAAGGTAGTGTAAAAACTACCAAGAGAACTCCTGCCTGGCACCTTCCCCGGTGGAGTTGTGCATGGGGTGTGTTTGGAACATTTTGTCACCGGCCGACTCCAAAATTCAGCGGTTCCCCATCTCAGCCCAGAAAGCAGGTAGAACAACTTTTGTGGTGCCTTTCAGCTGCCTACCAAGGTAGTGTAAAAACTATTCAGAGAACTCCTGTCTGGCACCTTCCCCGGTGGAGTTGTGCATGGGGTGTGTTTGGAACATTTTGTCACCGGCCGACTCCAAAATTCAGCGATTCCCCATCTCAGCCCAGAAAGCAGGTAGAACAACTTTTGTGGTGCCTTTCAGCTGCCTACCAGAGCAATGTAAAAACTACCAGGAGAACTCCTGTCTGGCACCTTCCCCGGTGGAGTTGTGCAGGGGGTGTGTTTGGAACATTTTGTCACCGCCGACTCCAAAATTCAGCGGTTCCCCATCTCAGCCCAGAAAGCAGGTAGAACAACTTTTGTGGTGCCTTTCAGCTGCCTACCAAGGTAGTGTAAAAACTACTAAGAGAACTCCTGTCTGGCACCTTCCCCGGTGGAGTTGTGCAGGGGGTGTGTTTGGAACATTTTGTCTCTGGCCGAGTCCAAAATTCAGCGGTTCCCCATCTCAGCCCAGAAAGCAGGTAGAACAACTTTTTTGGTGTCTTTCAGATGCCTACCGGAGCAATGTAAAAACTACCAGGAGAACTCCTGTCTGGCACCTTCCCCGGTGGAGTTGTGCATGGGGTGTGTTTGGAACATTTTGTCACCAGCCGAGTCCAAAATTCAGCGGTTCCCCATCTCAGCCCAGAAAGCAGGTAGAACAACTTTTGTGGTGCCTTTCAAATGGCTACCAAGGTAGTGTAAAAACTACCAGGAGAACTCCTGCCTGGCACCTTTCCCGGTGGAGCTGTGCATGGGGTGTGTTTGGAACATTTTGTCACCGGCCGAGTCCAAAATTCAGCGATTCCCCATCTCAGCCCAGAAAGCAGGTAGAACAACTTTTGTGGTGTCCTTTTTATGCCTACCGGAGCAATGTAAAAACTACCAACAGAGCTCGTCCCTGGCACCTTCGCTAGTGGAGTTGTGCATGGGGTGTGTTTGGAACATTTTGTCACCAGCCGACTCCAAAATTCAGCGGTTCCCCATCTCAGCCCAGAAAGCAGGTAGAACAACTTTTGTGGTGCCTTTCAGCTGCCTACCAAGGTAGTGTAAAAACTACCAGGGAACTCCTGCCTGGCACCTTCCCCGGTGGAGTTGTGCATGGGGTGTGTTTGGAACATTTTGTCACCGGCCGACTCCAAAATTCAGCGGTTCCCCATCTCAGCCCAGAAAGCAGGTAGAACAACTTTTGTGGTGTCTTTCAGATGCCTACCAGAGCAATGTAAAAACTACCAGGAGAACTCCTGTCTGGCACCTTCCCCGGTGGAGTTGTGCATGGGGTGTGTTTGGAACATTTTGTCACCAGCCGAGTCCAAAATTCAGCGGTTCCCCATCTCAGCCCAGAAAGCAGGTAGAACAACTTTTGTGGTGCCTTTCAAATGCCTACCAAGGCAGTGTAAAAACTACTAAGAGAACTCCTGCCTGGCACCTTCCCCGGTGGAGTTGTGCATGGGGTGTGTTTGGAACATTTTGTCACCGGCCGACTCCAAAATTCAGCGATTCCCCATCTCAGCCCAGAAAGCAGGTAGAACAACTTTTGTGGTGTCCTTTTGATGCCTACCGGAGCAATGTAAAAACTACCAACAGAGCTCGTCCCTGGCACCTTCGCTAGTGGAGTTGTGCATGGGGTGTCTTTGGAACATTTTGTCACCGGCCGACTCCAAAATTCAGCGGTTCCCCATCTCAGCCCAGAAAGCAGGTAGAACAACTTTTGTGGTGTCTTTCAGATGCCTACCGGAGCAATGCAAAAACTACCAGGAGAACTCCTGTCTGGCACCTTCCCCGGTGGAGTTGTGCAGGGGGTGTGTTTGGAACATTTTGTCACCGCCCAACTCCAAAATTCAGCGGTTCCCCATCTCAGCCCAGAAAGCAGGTAGAACAACTTTTGTGGTGTCTTTCAGATGCCTACCGGAGCAATGTAAAAACTACCAGGAGAACTCCTGTCTGGCACCTTCCCCGGTGGAGTTGTGCATGGGGTGTGTTTGGAACATTTTGTCACCAGCCGACTCCAAAATTCAGCGGTTCCCCATCTCAGCCCAGAAAGCAGGTAGAACAACTTTTGTGGTGTCCTTTTGATGCCTACCGGAGCAATGTAAAAACTACCAGGAGAACTCCTGTCTGGCACCTTCCCCGGTGGAGTTGTGCATGGGGTGTGTTTGGAACATTTTGTCACCGGCCGACTCCAAAATTCAGCTGTTCCACATCTCAGCCCAGAAAGCAGGTAGAACAACTTTTGTGGTGCCTTTCAAATGCCTACCAAGGTAGTTTAAAAACTACCAGGAGAACTCCTGCCTGGCACCTTCCCCGGTGGAGTTGTGCATGGGGTGTGTTTGGAACATTTTGTCACCGGCCGACTCCAAAATTCAGCGGTTCCCCATCTCAGCCCAGAAAGCAGGTAGAACAACTTTTGTGGTGTCTTTCAGCTGCCTACTGGAGCAATGTAAAAACTGCCAGGAGAACTCCTGTCTGGCACCTTCCCCGGTGGAGTTGTGCATGGGGTGTGTTCGGAACATTTTGTCACCAGCCGAGTCCAAAAATTCAGCGGTTCCCCATCTCAGCCCAGAAAGCAGGTAGAACAACTTTTGTGGTGCCTTTCAAATGCCTACCAAGGTAGTGTAAAAACTACCAAGAGAACTCCTGCCTGGCACCTTCCCCGGTGGAGTTGTGCATGGGGTGTCTTTGGAACATTTTGTCACCGGCCGACTCCAAAATTCAGCGGTTCCCCATCTCAGCCCAGAAAGCAGGTAGAACAACTTTTGTGGTGCCTTTCAGCTGCCTACCAAGGTAGTGTAAAAACTACCAGGAGAACTCCTGTCTGGCACCTTCCCCGGTGGAGTTGTGCAGGGGGTGTGTTTGGAACATTTTGTCACCGGCCGACTCCAAAATTCAGCGGTTCCCCATCTCAGCCCAGAAAGCAGGTAGAACAACTTTTGTGGTGTCTTTCAGATGCCTACCGGAGCAATGTAAAAACTACCAGGAGAACTCCTGTCTGGCACCTTCCCCGGTGGAGTTGTGCATGGGGTGTGTTTGGAACATTTTGTCACCAGCCGACTCCAAAATTCAGCGGTTCCCCATCTCAGCCCAGAAAGCAGGTAGAACAACTTTTGTGGTGCCTTTCAAATGCCTACCAAGGTAGTGTAAAAACTACAAAGAGAACTCCTGCCTGGCACCTTCCCCGGTGGAGTTGTGCATGGGGTGTCTTTGGAACATTTTGTCACCGGCCGAGTCCAAAATTCAGCGATTCCCCATCTCAGCCCAGAAAGCAGGTAGAACAACTTTTGTGGTGCCTTTCAGGTGCCTACCAAGGTAGTGTAAAAACTACCAGGAGAACTCCTGTCTGGCACCTTCCCCGGTGGAGTTGTGCAGGGGGTGTGTTTGGAACATTTTGTCACCGGCCGACTCCAAAATTCAGCGGTTCCCCATCTCAGCCCAGAAAGCAGGTAGAACATCTTTTGTGGTGTCTTTTAGATGCCTACCGGAGCAATGTAAAAACTACCAGGAGAACTCCTGTCTGGCACCTTCCCCGGTATAGTTGTGCAGGGGGTGTCTTTGGAACATTTTGTCACCAGCCGAGTCCAAAATTCAGCTGTTCCCCATCTCAGCCCAGAAAGCAGGTAGAACAACTTTTGTGGTGTCCTTTTGATGCCTACCAAGGTAGTGTAAAAACTATCAAGAGAACGCTTGTCTGGCACCTTCCCCGGTGGAGTTGTGCAGGGGGTGTGTTTGGAACATTTTGTCACCAGCCGAGTCCAAAATTCAGCGATTCCCCATCTCAGCCCAGAAAGCAGGTAGAACAACTTTTGTGGTGTCTTTCAGATGCCTACCGGAGCAATGTAAAAACTACCAGGAGAACTCCTGTCTGGCACCTTCCCCGGTGGAGTTGTGCAGGGGGTGTGTTTGGAACATTTTGTCACCGGCCGACTCCAAAATTCAGCGGTTCCCCATCTCAGCCCAGAAAGCAGGTAGAACAACTTTTGTGGTGTCTTTCAGATGCCTACCAGAGCAATGTAAAAACTACCAGGAGAACTCCTGTCTGGCACCTTCCCCGGTGGAGTTGTGCAGGGGGTGTGTTTGGAACATTTTGTCACCGGCCGACTCCAAAATTCAGCGGTTCCCCATCTCAGCCCAGAAAGCAGGTAGAACATCTTTTGTGGTGTCTTTTAGATGCCTACCGGAGCAATGTAAAAACTACCAGGAGAACTCCTGTCTGGCACCTTCCCCGGTATAGTTGTGCAGGGGGTGTCTTTGGAACATTTTGTCACCAGCCGAGTCCAAAATTCAGCTGTTCCCCATCTCAGCCCAGAAAGCAGGTAGAACAACTTTTGTGGTGTCCTTTTGATGCCTACCAAGGTAGTGTAAAAACTATCAAGAGAACGCTTGTCTGGCACCTTCCCCGGTGGAGTTGTGCAGGGGGTGTCTTTGGAACATTTTGTCACCGGCCGACTCCAAAATTCAGCGATTCCCCATCTCAGCCCAGAAAGCAGGTAGAACAACTTTTGTGGTGTCTTTCAGATGCCTACCGGAGCAATGTAAAAACTACCAGGAGAACTCCTGTCTGGCACCTTCCCCGGTGGAGTTGTGCAGGGGGTGTGTTTGGAACATTTTGTCACCGGCCGACTCCAAAATTCAGCGGTTCCCCATCTCAGCCCAGAAAGCAGGTAGAACAACTTTTGTGGTGTCTTTCATATGCCTACCAGAGCAATGTAAAAACTACCAGGAGAACTCCTGTCTGGCACCTTCCCCGGTGGAGTTGTGCAGGGGGTGTGTTTGGAACATTTTGTCACCAGCCGACTCCAAAATTCAGCGTTTCCCCTTCTCAGCCCAGAAAGCAGGTAGAACAACTTTTGTGGTGTCTTTCAGATGCCTACCAAGGTAGTGTAAAAACTATCAAGAGAACTCCTGTCTGGCACCTTCCCCGGTGGAGTTGTGCATGGGGTGTGTTTGGAACATTTTGTCACCAGCCGACTCCAAAATTCAGCGGTTCCCCATCTCAGCCCAGAAAGCAGGTAGAACAACTTTTGTGGTGCCTTTCAAATGGCTACCAAGGTAGTGTAAAAACTACCAGGAGAACTCCTGTCTGGCACCTTCCCCGGTAGAGTTGTGCATGGGGTGTGTTTGGAACATTTTGTCACCGGCCGACTCCAAAATTCAGCGGTTCCCCATCTCAGCCCAGAAAGCAGGTAGAACAACTTTTGTGCTGCCTTTCAGCTCCCTACCAAGGTAGTGTAAAAACTACTAAGAGAACTCCTGTCTGGCACCTTCCCCGGTGGAGTTGTGCATGGGGTGTGTTTGGAACATTTTGTCACCGGCCGACTCCAAAATTCAGCGGTTCCCCATCTCAGCCCAGAAAGCAGGTAGAACAACTTTTGTGGTGTCCTTTTGATGCCTACCGGAGCAATGTAAAAACTACTAAGAGAACTCCTGTCTGGCACCTTCCCCGGTGGCGTTGTGCAGGGGGTGTCTTTGGAACATTTTGTCACCGGCCGAGTCCAAAATTCAGCGATTCCCCATCTCAGCCCAGAAAGCAGGTAGAACAACTTTTGTGGTGTCTTTTAGATGCCTACCAAGGTAGTGTAAAAACTATCAAGAGAACGCTTGTCTGGCACCTTCCCCGGTGGAGTTTTGCAGGGGGTGTGTTTGGAACATTTTGTCACCGGCCGAGTCCAAAATTCAGCGATTCCCCATCTCAGCCCAGAAAGCAGGTAGAACAACTTTTGTGGTGTCTTTCAGATGCCTACCAAGGTAGTGTAAAAACTCTCAAGAGAACTCTTGTCTGGCACCTTCCCCGGTGGAGTTGTGCATGGGGTGTGTTTGGAACATTTTGTCACCAGCCGACTCCAAAATTCAGCGGTTCCCCATCTCAGCCCAGAAAGCAGGTAGAACAACTTTTGTGGTGCCTTTCAGGTGCCTACCAAGGTAGTGTAAAAACTACCAGGAGAATTCGTCCCTGGCACCTTCGCTAGTGTAGTTGTGCATGGGGTGTCTTTGGAACATTTTGTCACCGGCCGACTCCAAAATTCAGCGGTTCCCCATCTCAGCCCAGAAAGCAGGTAGAACAACTTTTGTGGTGCCTTTCAGCTGCCTACCAAGGTAGTGTAAAAACTACCAGGAGAACTCCTGTCTGGCACCTTCCCCGGTGGAGTTGTGCAGGGGGTGTGTTTGGAACATTTTGTCACCGGCCGACTCCAAAATTCAGCGGTTCCCCATCTCAGCCCAGAAAGCAGGTAGAACAACTTTTGTGGTGTCTTTCAGATGCCTACCGGAGCAATGTAAAAACTACCAGGAGAACTCCTGTCTGGCACCTTCCCCGGTGGAGTTGTGCATGGGGTGTGTTTGGAACATTTTGTCACCAGCCGACTCCAAAATTCAGCGGTTCCCCATCTCAGCCCAGAAAGCAGGTAGAACAACTTTTGTGGTGCCTTTCAAATGCCTACCAAGGTAGTGTAAAAACTACAAAGAGAACTCCTGCCTGGCACCTTCCCCGGTGGAGTTGTGCATGGGGTGTCTTTGGAACATTTTGTCACCGGCCGAGTCCAAAATTCAGCGATTCCCCATCTCAGCCCAGAAAGCAGGTAGAACAACTTTTGTGGTGCCTTTCAGGTGCCTACCAAGGTAGTGTAAAAACTACCAGGAGAACTCCTGTCTGGCACCTTCCCCGGTGGAGTTGTGCAGGGGGTGTGTTTGGAACATTTTGTCACCGGCCGACTCCAAAATTCAGCGGTTCCCCATCTCAGCCCAGAAAGCAGGTAGAACATCTTTTGTGGTGTCTTTTAGATGCCTACCGGAGCAATGTAAAAACTACCAGGAGAACTCCTGTCTGGCACCTTCCCCGGTATAGATGTGCAGGGGGTGTCTTTGGAACATTTTGTCACCAGCCGAGTCCAAAATTCAGCTGTTCCCCATCTCAGCCCAGAAAGCAGGTAGAACAACTTTTGTGGTGTCCTTTTGATGCCTACCAAGGTAGTGTAAAAACTATCAAGAGAACGCTTGTCTGGCACCTTCCCCGGTGGAGTTGTGCAGGGGGTGTGTTTGGAACATTTTGTCACCAGCCGAGTCCAAAATTCAGCGATTCCCCATCTCAGCCCAGAAAGCAGGTAGAACAACTTTTGTGGTGTCTTTCAGATGCCTACCGGAGCAATGTAAAAACTACCAGGAGAACTCCTGTCTGGCACCTTCCCCGGTGGAGTTGTGCAGGGGGTGTGTTTGGAACATTTTGTCACCGGCCGACTCCAAAATTCAGCGGTTCCCCATCTCAGCCCAGAAAGCAGGTAGAACAACTTTTGTGGTGTCTTTCAGATGCCTACCAGAGCAATGTAAAAACTACCAGGAGAACTCCTGTCTGGCACCTTCCCCGGTGGAGTTGTGCAGGGGGTGTGTTTGGAACATTTTGTCACCGGCCGACTCCAAAATTCAGCGGTTCCCCATCTCAGCCCAGAAAGCAGGTAGAACATCTTTTGTGGTGTCTTTTAGATGCCTACCGGAGCAATGTAAAAACTACCAGGAGAACTCCTGTCTGGCACCTTCCCCGGTATAGTTGTGCAGGGGGTGTCTTTGGAACATTTTGTCACCAGCCGAGTCCAAAATTCAGCTGTTCCCCATCTCAGCCCAGAAAGCAGGTAGAACAACTTTTGTGGTGTCCTTTTGATGCCTACCAAGGTAGTGTAAAAACTATCAAGAGAACGCTTGTCTGGCACCTTCCCCGGTGGAGTTGTGCAGGGGGTGTCTTTGGAACATTTTGTCACCGGCCGACTCCAAAATTCAGCGATTCCCCATCTCAGCCCAGAAAGCAGGTAGAACAACTTTTGTGGTGTCTTTCAGATGCCTACCGGAGCAATGTAAAAACTACCAGGAGAACTCCTGTCTGGCACCTTCCCCGGTGGAGTTGTGCAGGGGGTGTGTTTGGAACATTTTGTCACCGGCCGACTCCAAAATTCAGCGGTTCCCCATCTCAGCCCAGAAAGCAGGTAGAACAACTTTTGTGGTGTCTTTCATATGCCTACCAGAGCAATGTAAAAACTACCAGGAGAACTCCTGTCTGGCACCTTCCCCGGTGGAGTTGTGCAGGGGGTGTGTTTGGAACATTTTGTCACCAGCCGACTCCAAAATTCAGCGGTTCCCCATCTCAGCCCAGAAAGCAGGTAGAACAACTTTTGTGGTGCCTTTCAAATGGCTACCAAGGTAGTGTAAAAACTACCAGGAGAACTCCTGTCTGGCACCTTCCCCGGTAGAGTTGTGCATGGGGTGTGTTTGGAACATTTTGTCACCGGCCGACTCCAAAATTCAGCGGTTCCCCATCTCAGCCCAGAAAGCAGGTAGAACAACTTTTGTGCTGCCTTTCAGCTCCCTACCAAGGTAGTGTAAAAACTACTAAGAGAACTCCTGTCTGGCACCTTCCCCGGTGGAGTTGTGCATGGGGTGTGTTTGGAACATTTTGTCACCGGCCGACTCCAAAATTCAGCGGTTCCCCATCTCAGCCCAGAAAGCAGGTAGAACAACTTTTGTGGTGTCCTTTTGATGCCTACCGGAGCAATGTAAAAACTACCAGGAGAACTCCTGTCTGGCACCTTCCCCGGTATAGTTGTGCAGGGGGTGTCTTTGGAACATTTTGTCACCGGCCGAGTCCAAAATTCAGCGATTCCCCATCTCAGCCCAGAGAGCAGGTAGAACAACTTTTGTGGTGTCTTTTAGATGCCTACCAAGGTAGTGTAAAAACTATCAAGAGAACGCTTGTCTGGCACCTTCCCCGGTGGAGTTTTGCAGGGGGTGTGTTTGGAACATTTTGTCACCGGCCGAGTCCAAAATTCAGCGATTCCCCATCTCAGCCCAGAAAGCAGGTAGAACAACTTTTGTGGTGTCTTTCAGATGCCTACCAAGGTAGTGTAAAAACTCTCAAGAGAACTCTTGTCTGGCACCTTCCCCGGTGGAGTTGTGCATGGGGTGTGTTTGGAACATTTTGTCACCAGCCGACTCCAAAATTCAGCGGTTCCCCATCTCAGCCCAGAAAGCAGGTAGAACAACTTTTGTGGTGCCTTTCAGGTGCCTACCAAGGTAGTGTAAAAACTACCAGGAGAATTCGTCCCTGGCACCTTCGCTAGTGTAGTTGTGCATGGGGTGTCTTTGGAACATTTTGTCACCGGCCGACTCCAAAATTCAGCGGTTCCCCATCTCAGCCCAGAAAGCAGGTAGAACAACTTTTGTGGTGCCTTTCAGCTGCCTACCAAGGTAGTGTAAAAACTAATAAGAGAACGCCTGTCTGGCACCTTCCCCGGTGGAGTTGTGCAGGGGGTGTGTTTGGAACATTTTGTCACCGGCCGACTCCAAAATTCAGCGGTTCCCCATCTCAGCCCACAAAGCAGGTAGAACAACTTTTGTGGTGTCTTTCAGATGCCTACCGGAGCAATGTAAAAACTACCAGGAGAACTCCTGTCTGGCACCTTCCCCGGTGGAGTTGTGCAGGGGGTGTGTTTGGAACATTTTGTCACCAGCCGACTCCAAAATTCAGCGGTTCCCCATCTCAGCCCAGAAAGCAGGTAGAACAACTTTTGTGGTGCCTTTCAGCTGCCTACCAAGGTAGTGTAAAAACTACCAAGAGAACTCCTGCCTGGCACCTTCCCCGGTGGAGTTGTGCATGGGGTGTCTTTGGAACATTTTGTCACCGGCCGAGTCCAAAATTCAGCGATTCCCCATCTCAGCCCAGAAAGCAGGTAGAACAACTTTTGTGCTGCCTTTCAGGTGCCTACCAAGGTAGTGTAAAAACTACCAGGAGAACTCCTGTCTGGCACCTTCCCCGGTGGAGTTGTGCATGGGGTGTCTTTGGAACATTTTGTCACCGGCCGACTCCAAAATTCAGCGATTCCCCATCTCAGCCCAGAAAGCAGGTAGAACAACTTTTGTGGTGTCTTTAAGATGCCTACCAAGGTAGTGTAAAAACTATCAAGAGAACGCTTGTCTGGCACCTTCCCCGGTGGAGTTTTGCAGGGGGTGTGTTTGGAACATTTTGTCACCGGCCGAGTCCAAAATTCAGCGATTCCCCATCTCAGCCCAGAAAGCAGGTAGAACAACTTTTGTGGTGTCTTTCAGATGCCTACCAAGGTAGTGTAAAAACTCTCAAGAGAACTCTTGTCTGGCACCTTCCCCGGTGGAGTTGTGCATGGGGTGTGTTTGGAACATTTTGTCACCGGCCGAGTTTAAAATTCAGCGATTCCCCATCTCAGCCCAGAAAGCAGGTAGAACAACTTTTGTGGTGCCTTTCAGGTGCCTACCAAGGTAGTGTAAAAACTACTAAGAGAACTCCTGTCTGGCACCTTCCCCGGTGGAGTTGTGCATGGGGTGTGTTTGGAACATTTTGTCACCGGCCGACTCCAAAATTCAGCGGTTCCCCATCTCAGCCCAGAAAGCAGGTAGAACAACTTTTGTGGTGCCTTTCAGCTGCCTACCAAGGTAGTGTAAAAACTAATAAGAGAACGCCTGTCTGGCACCTTCCCCGGTGGAGTTGTGCAGGGGGTGTGTTTGGAACATTTTGTCACCGGCCGAGTCCAAAATTCAGCGGTTCCCCATCTCAGCCCACAAAGCAGGTAGAACAACTTTTGTGGTGTCTTTCAGATGCCTACCGGAGCAATGTAAAAACTACCAGGAGAACTCCTGTCTGGCACCTTCCCCGGTGGAGTTGTGCAGGGGGTGTGTTTGGAACATTTTGTCACCAGCCG